>NW_008615674.1:0-4695 GCF_000691845.1 Merops nubicus | reverse complement strand
ATCCCCCCAGCACCACCACCCCCAGCACCCTATGTCCCTGTCCCCCCCAGCACCCCACTGTGCCCCCTGTGTCCCCCATGACCCTCCACACCCCCTGACCTCCACCCATCTCCATGGACCCAGTCCCTCCCTGGTGTCGCTGGGATGGGTGGGGCTGGGGACCCCAAACTGGGGGAGGATCAGCCCTTGGGGCCACACCAGCACTGCCCAGTCTCCCCAGTTTGGGTGTTCTCTGCTCCAGTGCATCCCCTCCAGTGTCTAAAGTCTTCTCTCCAATGCCTGGGTCCAACTCATTTAATCCACTGCCCATCACCTCATTCCTGTGCTCCATCAGATGATTCCTCACCCTGGCACCCGTTGGGACTTCTTCACAATGTCCCCCCTCCATGTGTCACACAGGACACCCTAATGGCCTCAGCACCCCAAAGACAAAGCCAAAAATGGTTTATAGGGTAGATTCAGGTTAGATGTTAGGAAAAAGTTCTTCAATCTGAGGGTGATGGGCCATTGGAATAGGTTGCCCAGAGGGGTGGTGGAGGCCCCATCCCTGGGGACGTTCAAGATCAGGCTGGATGAAGCTCTGAGCAGCTTGATCTAGTTGGACATGTCCCTGCTGATGGCTGGGGGGTTGGTGGGGTTGGACTAGATGACCCTTGGAGGTCCCTTCCAGCCCAGACATTCTGTGGTTCTATGATTCTATGATCCAAGTAGGGACTCCTGGCTGAGGAGACACCTGGGTTGAGGACACCAGAAGGACAGATTCTGTCCCACGACCAAATATGTTGGGGATGACATTACTAGAGGAATGAAGAGAAGCAGCTTGTTGGTTTCACTTGGTCAGGAGGGGACATGTTTGGTCGCGGTATGAAACCACACACAAAACATTTTTATTCCTGACTTGCAAATTTTATGTAATTTGGCTGAGTGTCCTCCTGGTTGTCTCACCAGGATGGCGTTGGTGTCAGCATCTCTGGTGCAAGGGTGCCTGGGGCTCCTGGGTGCTCATCCAAGGTTCTTTGCTGCAGCTGTAACAGCTTGGTGAGGTTCAACTGGTGGCTTTTTGGAGCAGAAAAAACACAAGGGTGGTGAGCCCCTGGCCCAAGTTGCCCCGAGAGGTGGTCGCTGCCCCATCGCTGGAACCATCCCAGGTGAGGTTGGCTGGGGCTCTGAGCACCCTGCTCTAGTTGGGGCTGTCCCTGCTCCCTGCAGAGGTTGGATGAGGTGACCTTGACAGGTCCCTCCCCACCCAAACCACTTGATGATTCCATGACTCTTAAGAAAGTTGTGTTTTCTCATCCAAGCTCCTTTGTGCGTGGTGCAGGAAAGAACCTGGGGAATGGTGAATTATCAAAGTGTGGGTGTTTTCCTGGTGGCTTTTATCTCCTGCTGCTTCAGATTGACATTGCTTTGTGTTGGGTTGGGGTTTTTTTTATGTCTCTGTGTGTGTAAAAACATTTTTTCTTAGGCAGCTGTTATTATTTTTTTTTTTTCAATTCCATCTGATTTATACAGAATAAAGGAGCAGTTACCTCCTTTCTGCTGGCAACACTGGTTCAAAGAAGAAAATTGTCATCATAGAATTACAGAATCATCAACTGCTTTGATGACTCCACAGGCCAGGAACAAAGGTGTGCAGGAAACCTCATGGCCACCACCATGCTCAGGCAGGAGATTCCAGGCTCCAGGTGGGGCAATAGTGACCTTGAGGGGCTGGAGTGTGGGCAGAGAAGGGCAACGAAGCTGCTGGGGAAGGGTCTAGAGCCCAAGTGTGGGGAGGAGCAGCTGAGGGAGCTGGGGGTGCTGAGCCTGGAGCAAAGGAGGCTCAGGGGAGACCTTCTGGCTCTGCACAGCTCCTGACAGGAGCCTGGAGCCAGGTGGGGGTCGGGCTCTGCTCCCAAGGATGGTGTCTGTGATCTAAAGGTGTGTCCAACCGAAAGGATTCCATGATTCTCTGGTCCTGTGACAGGATAAGGCCAGGAGCTGAGTGCAGGGACAGACGGACATGAACTGACTGCCCTGAGCTGCAGGTGCCTCTCACAGGGTAGATCTGGCCACCACGAGGATGCACCTTTTGAATCTTCCTCATCAGGGAGCAGCCAACCAATTAGCCAGGTTTGAGGTGGAGAAGGATGTCCTTGTGCTGGCTTTCAAGCCCACATCTCCATGTCCCTGCATCCCCTGGCTGGTCCCAGAGCTTCCCTCTCCTGGTGCACACAGGACATTTTGACATTACATGTGACAAGGAGATGTGGAGGAATGTGATTGGGGTGGACCCATTAACGGGGGTTGAGCTGCTGTGGCTTTTCCAAAGGGAACTTGATGGAAGGGTTCTTTTCTTCTTTATATGTTGGGGGGTCGAGAGATGTTGCAAGTCTTTATATAGCTTCAAAAAATTAAGCCACTTTAGTCTCTTGTTTCCGTGGCAACAGAGACAATGGGTATTCATGGGCGGGAGATGTTGGCATCTCATATTCATCACAAGACAGAACAGTTTGCTTCAAGGTTCCCAGAAGGCACCATGCAGAGGTGGAGGGAGGACGTGGCCTGGAAGGGACGAGCAGAAGCCCAAGCCCAGGCCCAGGGCTGTGAGCCTGGGGCAGCCGCAGCCTCCAGAGCTGGGGCTCTGGAAATGGTTTCCAGGGCTCCTGCCTCAGTGGGTGGCTGTGACCCATGGCCAGGGCACTGGGGGGATGATAGGGTCTTATCTAGCAGAAGAGGAGATCCTGGGGATGAGGACACATCTCTGCCATTGCCTTCAGCGCAGGGCATTGCAGCTCCATGGGGAAAGTGATGTCCTGCAGCCACTTTGCCCCTCCCCAGGAGAGCTCATCACGGAATCATAGACTGCTTTGGGTTGGAAGTGACCTTAACAGGTCTTCGAGTCCAACTCCCCTGCAGGGAGCAGGGACAGCCCCAACTAGAGCAGGGTGCTCAGAGCCCCGGCCAACCTCCCCTGGGATGGTGCCAGGGATGGGGCAGCGACCACCTCTCAGGGCAACCTGGGCCAGGGGCTCACCACCTTGTCATAAAAAAATTCAGCCCCTCTTGCTCAACTGGTAGGGCTTTGTCTAAAAACTAAGAAGATAGGGGTCCTTTTTGGTGGATGTGGGGGACTTGGTCACACCTTTTTGCCCCACTTCATTTTGGAATCTGAAAGCAAGAGATTTATTGGCTTCTTGTGACTTCAGATCAAAGAATCACAGGATTGTTTTGGCTGGAGGAGACCTTCAAGATCATTGAGTTCAACAGTTTCCCCAGCATGGCCAGGTCCCCACTGACCTGTGTCCCTCAGCACCACATCTCTACGGCTTGGAAACCCCTCCAGGGGTGGGGACTCCACCACTGCCCTGGGCAGCCTGGCACAGCCCTGGGCAACCCTCCAGGGCAAGAAATTGTTCCTCAGGGACAACTGAAACCTCCCCTGGGGCAACTTGAGGCCATTTCCTCTTGTCCTGTCCCTTGGGAGAACAGAATGAAGCAGCAAGCAGAGGGTGTTGTGTTTTCTTGAGGTTTCCCTTGCTGCCTGTTGCAAAGTTTTCTCCTTGAGAGGAGTGTGTGGGACACCATGCAGATCAAGGATTGTGGAGTGGGAGAGTGGCTGGATGAGGAATATGAAGCATCTTGCAGTCCTTTCTTTGCCTTTGCCTCTGCACAGGACAGGGGAGATGCCCTGTGCAGTGATGGTCCCTATGGGGAAGGGATGGTCCCTTTTGGACAGTGCCCTTCAGGTGATGGAATGGGGACAGAGGGGCCAATTCTAAACCCCTGTTAGAAGTCACACATCCATCCATCCTTCCTTCCTTCCTTCCTTCCTTCCTTTTCTTTCCTTTTCCTTCCTTCCTTTTCCTGCCGTCCTTCCTTTTCCTACCTTCCATTTCCTCTCTCTCTCTCTCTCTCCATATTCCAGCTTTTCCTTCTGCTTTACCAAGATGATTTTTTTCTTAGGCTGGAGAGTGGTGCTGAGAAAGAGAATTGGTTAAGAGTGACCTGACGTGGGGAGATTGCATTAAAGGCACGTCCAGATGGACATGACTGGACCCAAGCCCTTGTTTGGGCAAGTACAGGACTTGTGTCACAGCCTGGGAGGAAAAAAATGTACCGTCAGTGTTGTTGGTGCTGAAATACTTCACAGAGAGGTGTTGGCAACCTTGGAGCGATCATCCAAAGTTGTCTCCATAAATCCCTGTATCTACATTGGGAAAGGATGGCTTTGCCAGCCTTGAAGGAGGTTGAGCACAGGACCACAGCCCAACCACCCTGATGGCTTAGTGCTTGGTGAGGCTGAAAGAGCCTTGGCAGAAGAAATGGAGGACTCTGAGGATCGGATGCAGGAGAAATTTATTGGTGGAAAAGAGTGAAAATGCAGGAACAGCAAGGGTAAGGGACGTGGTCTGAGGCTCTGCTTGTGCAACCATCAGCCGAGGTCCTCTGGTCACAGAAGATTTTGGGAGAGCA
Organism: Merops nubicus; assembly: GCF_000691845.1. Taxonomy (NCBI): domain Eukaryota; kingdom Metazoa; phylum Chordata; class Aves; order Coraciiformes; family Meropidae; genus Merops; species Merops nubicus. The sequence continues at coordinate 240 of NW_008615674.1, read as the reverse complement.
CGGAGGACTTCATGCGTTGCATTTAGAGAAGAGCCTGGAGCTGCCCCGTCAGTGCATGGGCTGGCTGGCAGGGCGTGGGTGTCTGGTGTGAGGGGTGGTGTCGAGGGCCCTTAGCAGAGGTAGCCGCCTCTCCTTAGCCGTAGCCGCAGGCGCCCAGGCCTCCGAGGCCGTAGCCGAAGCCGAAGCCCCCGGAGGAGATGGGCACTCCCTGGGCGTTGAGCTCGGTGCCCACGGCAGCCG
>NW_008615673.1:23477-40507 GCF_000691845.1 Merops nubicus | reverse complement strand
CAGCCCCTGTAACCATGACACCTTTATTTTAATTACCTGTAAAATATTAAAATAATAGCCCTTGTGAATTAATACTGAGAAATTTGGACTGCTGTTTGTTTATTAGAGCTTCCTTCCTGCAACACTCCTAGAATTGTAATGGAAATTATTTCTGCTAGGAACATAATAGGCCAGGTGAAAGGGATGAATAAAAGCTTGGTTCAAAATAGCTCTGAAGGGTATTGGAAATCTTCAATAGAAATATAGCTTCTGTGGTGGAGAGTCTTTTTATAAACATGAAATGGGCATTTTTGCTGTAACCAACAAACAAATTATTGCTGGACCCTTTGACAAGGGTCCAAAATTTTAGATTCTGGTGACATAATGCAATAATTTCTTTCATATGTAATTTGCAGGCAGCTCATTTAAGGGATTTAATCTCATTTTGCTATAAATTGCTAGTTTATTCTATATATTGTATATAAGTGTATGCATGAGAATGTATTTCTGGTCTGAACTGGGCATAAGTGATGATTAGCCATTCTGTTATTTCTAATGCTGCTTGGGTTGTTTGTATCAAAATGGTTTTTCTCCTTCATTATTTTGGTGAACAATGCCAATTTATTGAAATAAAAAAACTGCAGGAACATATGCATTTATAAAAGTTTGTCAGGTTAAGAGTGGACCATTTGCAAGCAAACAGAAAAAGAGAGAAAGACTACATGTCTTTACTAAAACTGGGATACGGGAGATTGTAACCATCTAATCCAAGTCAGACAGGACAGAATGGAAATAAGTCACCTTCGCCTACACTCTACAGAGCGTATAGTTCTTACCCAGTCGTAGCTAGTCCTCACTGCTGAAGCTCTCACTGTTTGAGTTGAGAATCAATCTCTTTCAGTTAGTTCAGTTGATATTTCACATTATTGTAGGAAGTAATGATGTAGCACTGTAGTGTAGCAAAGCCCAGTATGAGAGCTCAAGTGAGGGAAAGTTGGTTTTATTTTCAAAAAATCTGTTTTATTCTGCCACACTCTTGTACCACATATTGCCAAGCTGCAAGATGTGTGTGTTTGAGTCATCTGTTCAGCATGTAGACACCACATTTTACCCCTGTGGTCTGTCCAAGCTGTGTTGCAGTTTATTGGAGGATGAGGGATGAATCCTTCTCCCTTCTCCTGAGAGCCTCTTAGCTTGGAAACCCTCACCGATATTGGGTTGATCTGTTTGTACCTTTTAGAAATGGACAGAGATTGTGATTTTTCATGTCTATTCTGTCCTGCCTCTGTGAATCATCAAGATTTGTACACTGCTTTTTGTCTGCTTGTATGGGTCTCTTATGACTCCTACTCTGTTCACTGTCTTCTCACCATCATTTCCAGATGCACTGAGTCTTTGTTTTACTCTGCTTTTAGTCTTTCTTTGTTTTAGGATGTCCCTTCTTTCTGTCTGTCCTTCGTTGCCTAGGTGCTGAGTCCCCCAAAAAGATGCACATAAATAAGGTGGCATCTTAGTGACCTGCTAATATATGTACCATCAGTACATGCCATTCTCATAACCCTTCTCCTGGGAATTGTTCGTTCCAGTGCTTCCAAACCCAGATATTCAAAATCATTTTCCATTCAAGTGATCTTAAAATTTCTATGACACATGATCCTTCCATCCAGCTTGAAAGGTGCTGAGGCTGCACCACTGTGCCAAGGAGAACAATGGGTATTAGCCACGCTGCTCACTCTGGAGCTCATCCTCTGCATAGCTATCAGCTGCAGCATTCAAATTCACAAGAATGATAAGTGATTCAGATTAAGAGAAAGAAAACTTCAGTGGTCAGATGCCTTGCCTTCCTTGCTTGCCTATCTTAAGGATTTTCTTCTTCTGATTCAACTAATGGTATCACAGTTGAAGGGAGTTGGCAATTTTAGATGGCATAGGAATTAAACATCACTGGAGTGATGTGATAAACTGGCCTTTGTTGTGCTAACAGGGGAATTGTATACAACCTCGCATGGCTGCATCTCTAACCATACAGCTGATACGATTTTCTGAGCTATTCTCTTGGACTGTTTATTTGGACAAACTCGAGTTTCATGTTGTTAGGAGTAGAGGATTGCAAATATTGGTTTGGAATGTACTAAAGCAGCCTGAAGTATCAACTAAGAGCAAAGCTTGCAGTGCTTGTTCCTGTTGTTCTCCAGTAGATGCTCTTTTACAGTGCCATCAAAACCATGAGGTGATGCTTGTATGACCCATGGTGAAATTCACAGATTAAATAGAAACAGACATTTAAAAGTACTAACTTGTATCACCTTAAAATAAACATTTAAAACAGAAGGTGAATGAATCATGTCCTACAGCACCTGTTTGTCTTAACCGAATATGAAAGAAAAGATGGATGTATAGCTCAGATACAGGCATCTCCGTGGGATCTGACTCTTACCTGGAAGTGGTAGTGTTTCTAACATTCTCCTTTTGAAGAGAACATTGGCATGAAACGACTGAATTTTATGAGTGTCATTCACAGGGAAGCATTTAATATTTCTGGGTCCATGTCTTATCCTGAGGCATCATTTGTGAGCGTCTTTGCAGAGACAAGGGAAGATGCCAAGGGGGACAGAACATGCTCTTATAAATACAATATTCATAAGAGATGAGCCACAAACTTATTAGCATAATCATTTGAGCACGCTTGCTTTGTGCTTTAAATGTTATATTGCTCAGAAGTGTTATGTACTAGAAAATAACAGCTAGAAAGGAGAAGCATAATTTCTTTTTTTGTGTGATATTCTGCTTTTCCTCAGAGAGAAATGGACATTTTCCCACCTTCATTTTTGGTAAGCAGCAGCTTTCTTTATCTACTTACTATGTAATTTGCATCACTAGTGATATCAGGCCAGTTCTGGAAAGAGGTTTTGTTAAGGGGAATTGTGCTCCTTCTAATATCTGATTGCTCTGGATGTGTCTGAAATAACAGAAGAAATGCTGGCCAGATCCAGCTACTTTTGTTCAGTCTGAGCTGCTCTTTATCCCTTGAATGGTGCCATTGAAATCAGTGTGTCTGCTCAGGAAGTAAAAGCCTTTTTAGCATCACTCAGTGTCACGATTCAGACTGAGGATCAGGTTTATGTTGATTAATCATCTTCATTGAGCATTAGGTGAAACCTGCACACTTGTGTCTGCATAAGGACAACTTACAGTTGTCTCATCATAGGAGAACCTTTGGAATGTGACAATGATTCAGACTAATGGTACTTGCCAACTTCTTTTGTTTGTTCTTGAGAAGGAATTTGTCACAGCCCTGCATGTCAGTATTGTTTTTCCCCTGCATCTTGGTCAGGACACTGTTACTGATTCACTGAAGTGCTGAAGCCAAGTCTCCAAGTTCCACATCCAGTTTCTTTAAGAAGGAAGGGGTTTGGTTGTGTCATTTCTGTTTGTGCCCGAGCAACGATGTGCCAGTGCTACCAACGTTACAAAAGATAGAGGTGTAGGATTTCAGAAGTAGCATTAAAAAATAAAGCAAATGAAAGTACACTTTGAATAGCAAGGGATATAAAATCTTAGTAGTACTAGACCCTTATTTTTCTGCCAAAATCGATTGGTGCCACCGAGATAATGGAGTCCACTGTGATAGCCAACTTTTGACAGTAGTTTGCATTTCATTGCTGTTATACATTGCTGGACAATTCCATTTGCCAAGATTTTGCTTGCTATGAAACCAGTGCACTGATTTCCTGTGCCAATTACACCTCTGTCTCCTCCGCAACATAGCAATAAGGGATTGCTAAAGTAAAGTCACCATTGTTTTATGAGTAGGTGAATTCCCAGGCCTTTGGCATTAAAAGGATTTAGGATAGGATACATACCATAGCTATCATATAGTAACTCAGGATGAACTAGCACAGTTTGCAGTTTATTCTGGAAAAAAACTTGAGCCATTTCCTTTTCCTGGCCAGGAAAATCCTCCAGTGTATAATGAACTGATTACAACATGTTTAACGTTTCAGAGGGCATGCAGAAATTAGCAGTCTCCAAGCAGAGAATCATTTCAGAGTTTGTAATTAAACCACAGGGAAGACTTTCGATAACTGCTCACCATACTTCCATCAGTCTGGACATGAATATTCTTAGATATAGTTTGGGTTTAATTAAGGAACCAAGCACTCTATAGATGGTGTGCGTTAGCCTTGCTGTTTTTTCTTGAGATTAAAAAGTGGATCTCTGTGTGCAGTGGCAGTACTGCCACTTACCTATGATAAAGGATAAGGATCCGTTCCATTCTATTTCAATTTGTTCATATCCTGTGTCTCCAAAGCAAAGATTCTATGTGGGACTGCAGGCCTGGTACTTTATTAAAGGTTGTAGCATTGATTTGTTTAAAAAGGCATTGAACTGTGATAGCTTCTGAAAAGTGCAGTTTGGTTGGACAGATATACTGGCAGAAAATTGAATAAAGCATGTCAGTGTATTTCATAAACCCACTGAATCAAGATTTCTGCACTGGTGATTCACTTGAGCCTGAACACACAGAAAATCCAGTTTGTGTAACTACACTTATAAGCAAACTGATCTTAAGGAGACTAACAGATTAATTAGAAATGTTAGCAAGAAAGAGCATAAGTTTGTTTTACAACTTAATAAGAAAAGAATGCTGGGAGCAACTCTCTTCAGCTCCCTTTGATCTGCTGTCAGAAGGAAATCCTCACTTTCTTGCTCTGGGTACTCTGTGTGTAAGAACCTTTCCATACCATGGCAGCTGTGCTGGTGCCACTCCATGCAGTGGGCAGCCCAGGGTGACCTCGCTGTTTGCATTCACTTCCATGGCATGGGCAGTGCATCTTTACTCTCCTTACAGAGCTCTTTTCTGGGGCTAGTTGGTATGGGAAGAAACACTGATCGGCTGCTTCTTTATAGACATGAGCTTATACATACAGAGATGCACAGTCCTGAGGTGCTAGTCCTAGTCTTCTCCATCTCTTGATGCAGGAAGAAACCAGATCAGGAGACAAGTTTTCTGGATGAGAAAAAGATGTTAGTCAGTTGGTCCCCAAAAGAACTGGATTGTCATCATGTCCTTGAGGCTTCTCATGATGTGCATCCCATTTTCCCCCATGTGAAAAGCAAAGTAGATTATTTGGACTGTTATTTTTCTTGCAGCAGTAGGAATGACTGCACATTAAAAATTGATTCATTTTCATGTAGTCCACCCAGAGGAGATAAAACAATTTGTAATCAAACATTAGTAATTCAGAATTTGCTGGATGAACTCAGATCCATGTTTCCACTAGTCTGGTGTCTTATTTGCAGCTTTTACCAGCATCAGATGTGTCAGAGGAAGCAATGATTGCCATCCTCAGGGAAAATAGTTAAATGTTGACTAGAGACATCTCAAAAAACTTACACTGTTTTTCTTCATATTGTGTCCAAAAGGGCAGGAATCCTGCTAACATCCATGGCTCGCTCTGCAACATGCAGAACAACTTGTGTGCAAAATGTAAACTGGATGCTTTCCTCTCAGATTAGCTCCAAACCAGTTTCTTTTCACAGCCTTTTCCTGTGTCTTTTCCAGCCTCACCAGACAAAAATAAGGTTTTGCATGGTGTGAGAAGATTAAACCAAATAAGACTGGGAGTTTCACTGGTCACCTAACTAAAACATATCTGAGTCATCTGAGTAGGTCAACAGGAAGAAGTTTTAATTAGCATCCTAATAGTGTCCCTGCTACTTTCAAGCACATTGTGAATGTACTGTCCTACGTCTGTTGGTTCCACCTTACCTAGAAAGTGCTATCTAAAAGCACGGGTGTTTATGTACCATTGTGAACATCTAATAGTTTGCAGGTATAAGTATAACCACTTTTGACTGTACTTTAAGTCGATTGAAAAAAATGATCTAAACATTAAAGGAATCTGTATACAACATGAGAATCATTAACAGAAAAAGCAATATTTAATTTCTTGGGTACTAAGGCTTCTCTGATGGTACTGTCTGGGTGTCTGTGTATGGACCTCTGTGTCCTACATTGATAACTTTTGAAAATAAATTTCCTTACAAATAGACGTGTGGATGAAGAAAACCCAGTATGGGTGTCCTGTGGGTCTGTTGACTGAGATGAAAACTGCCAGGATGAGTTCTTTGTTAGATAACAGACTATCTGCATAAGACATAAATGTCTCTGTTTCCAAAATATCTGTGTTTAATATCAATCTTAGCACAGGAAGTCCTTAGGAAAGAAAACTTCTTTAATTCTGATTCTTCAAGAATATATTTTTTGCAGTTTTCTCTTGGGTACACTTCTAAGGAGTAGAATAAGGATTGTTTTTCTATGATATTTAATCTGCTTTAGTTAATTTGGTTAAATTAGCTAAATACAAATTTACATCCAGCTGCACTACAAAAACACTACATTTGACTTTTAAAAAAATTGAAAGTCACAAAGTGAGCCTTCTGTCTCTCAGTTGCTTTATTTGACCATTTAACTTTTTTCTCTCAGCTATCGTTATAGTATATTTGTTTGTGAAATAAATTACTTCCATGACTTCCAGCACACTCTTGTGTGCTGGAATATTTTTCCAAGAATGGATAGAAACCAGATTTTACAAGAATTTCTTATATTATGTAAAGTTTAGCAGTGTTATTTGTAACTTGGAACAGGTGTTTAGTTAGGTAAAAGTTCATTATTTAATGACAATTTCAACATACTTTGGTCATAGTTTTAAGTTTGTTGTTAAAATTCACAACTTTGTATCCTGTCCTGTATTTTTCCCATTTTGAACAGATGTGTTTGTAAATGTACAAAAAAATGGATGAAAAAAAATACCAGCTTTATCATTCCTTCCTCAATCCAAACCTATAGCTAGCACCATGCCCCAATTCACTCCCTTCCTGAAGTAGCCTACTGCTTTCCTTGTGTAGAGAGAATTGTGAAAACTTAAGGCAGTTGGAATGTGAAGGTGATACATTATTTATATCCTCGATCCCAACCCTGCCAATTCTTCTGTTCTTTCCTTGTCGCTCCAAGTAATGAAGGAGATACTTGGTTTTATAGGAAAAGAGTTTTAACAAGTACAGAAAGCTGCAGTACAGGTCTTCAGCTTTCGAAGTTTTACTGTGCTTCAGTTCCTTGCACACTTTATAAAGGGATTACACTTGTCTTGACATTCACTTCTAAATCTGTAGATGTCAGAGGCGCTGTAGTGCTGAACCATTTCCCCTCATTCTGACATAAAACAAATGGGAATTTAATGTTTAATTGATAATTCTACAGCAGTGCTAGTCAAGGAGATTGGCAGTGCTTGAAGAGGCATGAAGTTATCCCACGTAGCTCTGTCCTGAGCACAGAAAACAGTATACCCAGTCTAGACTCCTATTCCCTCTTCATATCTCCACAGATCCCATTACGACTTCTCTTCTTACCGTTTACGCTCCTTGGGTGTACCTGTTTGTGATACTGGGATGGCATCCTACTGGCGTAGATTATTTTAAAAATGTGTGGGGAAAAAAAAAACAAAAACATATGTGGCTTGATATATGAGAAAAGAGAGAAAGGTATATTCTTCCTTGTGATGTGCCTGTCACTGTTAGTGAAGAAAGCATTCTTCTGTCAGCATTCCTAACTTCAAACAACATATGGTGTACCCGAGTCCTACATTTTCTGCAGCAATGTATTTTTGTAATAATTCCACAAGCTGCCTGACATAATTTCATACATCCCAAAGCAAATGTTTTTCTCTGTAAGTCCCTAAATAGTGTTAGAATGATGATAATTCAAACTATCTAATTTCTGAAATTGTTTTAGTGACAAGAATCTCTAGGCAGGCTGCTGCACATAAGCAAGATATGTATCTCTGTCTGATCATATTTGCCAGGCTGGTTTTCAAAAGTACCATTGTTAAGATTGCTTCAAATATGAAAATAATCCTTTTATTTTGAAGGTAAAGTAAGAGTTTTGTGTAGTTTCATTAAAAAACAAGCCTGAATGCAGAAGTGACAGTCCATACATATGAGTTTAGAAAGCAGTTATATAAGGTCAGATGAATTTACTTAAATTGCCAGTACTGATAGACTGTATGTCACAATTATCTGATGGAACTGTATCAGTAAGGAATTGCATAATTTTCACAGTACTACCTTGCTCCCATTTTAGATTTTTTGTTTTTCAACATCAAGGCTGGTTGGGAGATTTTTCCATTTGTTTTTACTAACTTGTCTTGAGGGAAGGTGCAACACCCTATTCAGGTCTGAATGTGTGTCCAGGAAAGCAAAAAGAGCTATCGTATCTTCTGTGCTGGTATTAGAAATCATAACTGTTCTTTTACATGTTACACTGACACAATCCACAGGGGTTTTTATCCTGTCTCTTCAGACTAAAAAAGGTTGCTTCCACATCTGGTAGCAAACTTTGGCAAGCTGCCAGTACATGAGTTTCGCTTCTGAAACAAAATTTCAAGAAGCGAGGATTCGCATAGACTCATCTGCCTCTATGAGAAATTTGCATTCCTGAAGACAACTTATCGTGTGATTTTAGCAAAACGTGGGATCTAAACTCTGTTTTGGTTTTGGAGCCTCCATTGGATTTTGTTGGAACTTCAACTTGTGCAACCTGCGGAAGGAGTTCAGAGGTGTAAAACAAACTTCTGTCAGAGTGTGTTGGTAACAAGTCTACAGAGATTTTGTTAAGTCTGTGAGACTTCTAATTCAACAGGGTAGTTAGCTGTCTCCCAAGGCCTCATTATTAAATCTGATTCAAGCAAGGCATGATTGGTTGGAAGGAGAGTGTTGTGTGCCCCAGCTCAGAATTGCAATTATCAGGGAGGTTGTTTTGTTAAGAAATCCATGATGAGTAAAAGTGTTTGTCTTTTTGTCAGCTTGGCTCACTGCAGGAACCTGCCTTTCTTTTTGCAGCAGCATTCTTTTTCTCTCTCTGCTCCAAGCTTCTTTTCGTTGAAATCAATACCAAATGTTGACTTTGTTTGAATGGCACCATTGGCCCAAAGTAAGGCCAAACTAATCAGAAAAAATATTTCTTACAACCTCAAAATTGATAATAATTAAACAGCTGTTACCTTTTATTTACAATTTATGGGCCAGATGTTTATTTCTGTACAATCAGCCATATGTAATATTATTGACCGAGACCTGAAATTTAGTCCTGAAACAGCACTCAGGAATTAATCTACTTCAAATTATTTTCAGTTACAGTTGGTGCATACGTTGATTCATACAGAAATAAACAGAACAGTAATTTCTCTCATTTTTGGGGATAGAAATTGTCCCAATTCTCTGTATTTCAGATATTTTACATGCCTCAGGTTTTTTTCCACTCTCACAAATTCAGGGTCAGTTCAGCAGTCAGTGGTATTGTGCCTCTGTTACGAATGCTGCTGTGCAATGTTCAAAATCCCAAACTGAGATCAGCTTGAAGAACATGACATTAAAAATGAATTTGCCAAACAATATCGCCCAAACCTGTTACTTCTATAATTAAAATGTCCTGTGAGATATTTATTTAGCTATGTCCAGCTAAATACTTGAACCTCTATCCTGCCATGAGAACTCCCAGTTAGACCCTATTGTGTGCACTACTGACAGTGTCACTTATCTTGCAATGGTTGGTAACTCCTGTTCAAACAGAAAGATATGGACTTGCTGCCTGAAAGATCGCAGTCCTGCTCTTCAAAAAAATTAGTCCTATAAACATTTTTTTTCCAAAGAACTGTCACTGCAACTGTAAAGCACTTAGTGTTTGATGAAGATGTAGCACTGCGGACTTCTGCTAAAGGAGCTCTGGATTGCAGAGTATCCAGAACCCAGTGCAGCTGCAAAATCATGTCATCACTTCATTGTCTTTCATGCAGTGTAATGACAATTACAGTGTGCATATATACATGTCTATGTATATATCTAGCTCATAGATTATCAACACGTCCAAGCAGGAATTTCTTAGAAAAAATTTCAAGATCACTTAACAGGCAAATGTTTTTAGTCACTTTTGTGTATCTGAAGATAACTCCTTAACTATCATACCAGAGCAGAGAAATTTGACGGCTTTCTGTTCTATAGTGACTATATTCACAACAGAAAGGAAAATGCTGATTAAGTATACATCTTAAAATAGGTAAGGTTAATAGAGATTAGTGTCTACTACTAAACTGTTTCTAATTGACTGTGTTTAATAATGCTGGTAGGAAAGTAACATCTTTAGAATTAGTTGTTTATCTAGAAATACTACAAAAGTCAGGTCTCTTAACCATAGACACTGCAGGACTACAGGAATTAGAACTCTCAGCTGACCAGTAAAGAAATGTGCAAACATGGCAAAAAAAAAAGTTCATACATGACTTGATCACCAGTCTCATCTTTAATGCCATTAATTTGAGGAATTACCCCAAATGGAGAAGGATATATATAAAGTTCAAATAAAACTCATAACATTTAACTGAAGCATTTGCTAAGAGTTTGGCTGGATTGACACATTTAAAGAATTCTATATTCATGACATATCTTGCTCACGTTGTCTCTACTCACGGGTATAATGCAGGACTGCTGGATCACATCTAGACTATTATTATACGCAACCATAACTACCTGAGTAAGAAAATAAGCTTTGGTTATGCAGGAATACTATTTTGTAAGGTGTTAAGACCTATATTTACTGAAATCAAAGGGAAATGTATTCTTCTGGTTTCAAATGGATCAAATTCAGCTACTTTTATCTAAAAAATACATTATTGTGTATTACTTAAAGTTATTGAACATTGCATAAGTTATAGTAGAACTACAAAAACTTATAGTACAAGACAAAAAATGTGAACGCTAGTGTTTAGTGGAAGCTTTTAACTGTCTCCAAATCTTGTTTCACATTTTTGTACTTAGCATTTATTTAACTCTGGAAGAATAGTATTTTCATAAAGGACATAGAGCTAAAAGATTTCACAGTTATTTTTATCAATTCCTAGGGTCAAATTGCATTGCAATATTCTTCTGCTGACCATTGCCTGACATACAATGATATTATCATTAACAGCTGAACTCCTCCCTCCACTCCCACATAAAACACCAGAGATCCAAAGTGGCAGACAGCTGGAGGGAGGAACAAGTCAGTGCACTCACCCACCACAGTGGACATGAAGAAGAGAGCAAGCTGACCCAGGAACCCTGCCATGGGAGATGGAACCAGACAAGCAATGAGTCTAGTTTTGTAGTTGTTTCCCAGAGAGGGACTCGTCATCTTGCTCCACCGCACTGGGAACTCCACTTGCTATGAAGAGTCGGGGAGCCTTTTCAATAATCAGAATCCTCAGACAGCATATACCAGGCAAACCACCGAAGTCCACTGCAAGCAGAGTCAGCTCTTATAGAGGTGGCTTCTTGCCCCATCTCCAAGTTAATGTGGAAGGCAGGATCACCTGGTGGTGGTTTCCTAATCGGTTCCCACCCAAGGCTGGCCAGACCCTGGGTGAAAAGCAGTCGGGAAGGTCTTTCTTGCCTGGTTGTGGACATCATCCATATGCCAACCCTCATTCAGGGCTGGGGGTTTAAACCCCAGCACTCCAAATAGCTGGAAGTTGCGAGTGTAATAATCTCAGCTGAACTAAGCTAAGTGTTTGTCTTCATCTGTACTTCACATAAAAAGGAAAATAAAAAATAGTATAATCACTCTGATTCAAAAAAGATGTGAAAAAATCCTAAATAAACAATGCCGTTTTATTCTAGTTACACATTCAGTCACCTAAGATAGTTCTTCCGAAGTATCAGTATACAAATTTCACCTTTCTTTGCCAGATAGAAATTGACTGGGCAGTTTTACTAGGACTTGACAAAATTTAAGGCAACTGGACTGTCATCTCCTCCTCCTGCAAAAAGTTACACAGTTGCTAATCAAATGTAAGACTAGAGGCACTGCTATCTGCCTGTCATCTTCTTGGCATTTGCCCTGGAGATCACCCAAGTCTGCGTTAGAAGTACCAGCTTAATTGGTAAGGCTCATACTACAAAAAGGTTGATTTTGTAGATCACTCCATTCCTTCCATCCCAAACAAGATTATGCATTTATTGTAAGATCCAGGCTACAGAGCTGTGCAAACATGAGAGTTCATTTTCCAGTGCTCCTGAGTTCATTTGTTGCTTTATGGTGATGTCTTCCTCTATTGCTTTTTCTTTTCTTTCTAGCCCTGTGAAACATCTGCTCAAATGGGACCAATGTATGACACTACAAAAATAGCATTATCTTGCATGTACTGATATCATGTGTGCTAATAAAAAAATCCAACAATTAGAATATGGAGGATGTTTTTCTCTTGATAATGAATAAAACATGTTTGCAGTCCACAAGTAAAATACATGGCTTTTACATTGCATTTTTCCTTGTTTATGTGCAATGTGTGAGCTATATGATATGCAAAATTTGATCTTGCTCCGAGAAACCAGAGGTGGGCCTCTCACTGCCTTGGTGAAGGCAGCTCTAAGTACAGTGCAGAAGTTTCAAAATCAAGCCATAGTTAGAAATAGTTAGATTGTTTGAGAAAAATTTTCCTTAGGTGCTATTTAATTCAGTGGTGCATGAAAAATATACTTCATAGAAAGCTCAAGTGTTTAATCAGGATGAATACTTGACAAGCTTTAGGGTGATTCTTTGAGAAGCTACAAGATGCTTATAAGCAAATAAAAGCTTGAACTCCTTGCATCACCAGAAGGCCAAATCAATACCACAAGAAGGGCAAAAAGCTTAAGACACAATCCTTACAGGTCCAGTAAGAGCTAGGCTGTGTTAAATTCCCTACATCCTGAGATTTTGTACAGCTCTGCAGAAGCACACACACACACAGACACATGCTTGGATTCAGCGAGACAGGATGTCAGGCAAGGTCACCTGTATCTGGTGTTGAATAGACCATGCTGATGTCTTTCCAAAGCCATTAGAAATATTTTCTGAATCTCAGTGCTCATTCAAACAGGCTTCCATTTTGTCCTCTATCTGCTATATAAAGTACTTTCCATATGAAGGCACTTTGTCTTGCAACATAATTTATGGAAGAGACCATCTGTTATTTTTCCACATGAAACTTTTGATCATGGATGGATATTTGAAGTTATTAACATCACAGAAAGGCTAAAGTTTCAGGTCTTTATACTCACTGCCAGTGAAATAAATACTAAAGTTGGCAACCTATGTTGTAACAGGAAAAATCTTGCTGAAAATTACTGACTACTTCCAGATTTTTATTTTGAAAAGCCTTACAAATAGGCTGCTATGTTGGAGACATCTCTTTTCCTGTTTAACTTTATCATTTGTGGTCCACATTCTCCTTTGTCTCTGCATCTGGATTTGGTAGGAAGACTTGGGGCAACCCTAAGCTGTTACATCAGTGGCCAAGTTTTATCTCAATAGGCTAAACTGAATAACAGCCCCATGGCAGCTGGATGGGTCTGGGCTGTGCTCAGAAAAACAAAACTGACTGTTTTCAGCTGACTCAAAACTTGCAGGCCTGTCCTTATTAGTGATTTCAGCTGTCATTTTGGGACTGGTTCTGAACTCCTTGGGTAATGGAGCCAGAAATTCAGTTCAGCAGCCCCAGCAAAATAAAACTGCTTAAGACAGGCTTTAGCCAGTGTATAGCAAGATTTTACCAAAAGCAAACCTTGGCATAAAGAAGCACTCAGAATTAGTTTTGGCAGACTTAAGGAAATACATTGTAGTGATATAAATGGGCTTTGACCAACTTGCTTGAAAATTGCAATGGCCCCAAAGGCTCTCAGTCCTAACAATGGAGCAGGTGGGAGGCATGATATTTTCCCCACAGCATGTCTCACTGGCCCTGGCCAACAAAATGTTTCAGAGGTGGCCCTGCTCCCCACCAGTGCCCTCTCTAGCACAAAATAAGGCTGTGCATTATCTGACTGACTAGAATCTCATGTACAAAATAACACATGAAAGGAAAGCAAAATCAGATAAAGGAATTTTAAATAATCACAGTAATAGCAAATGGGACAATGGCAACATGAAGAGGGCAATTAAAAGATCCATATTGCAGTTAAGAGGTTCTGAGGAGCCAACACTGAATGAAAAAATCATTCCCAAGCTATGGCTTTTTCCTTTTCAAGGTATATAGATTAGCTTCTGTGTTGTGTTTGTGTCTGGCAGGATTTTTGTAGCGAGGGAGAGGGCCACTGGCGTGACACCTGTCAGAATCTTCAAGAAGCTCCCCCAGCTCCAAGCTGGACCCACCTCTGGCCAAGACTGAGCCAATCAGTGCTTCTGCAATAACATATTTAAGAGGGGGAAAAAAGTGTAGGGCAGGTTCCTTTGTTTTGGTAGCACTTTTGTTTTAAAAGGAGTGGGACGAGGGACAGCCAGGCAGAAACCAATGCCAGTGAGGAAGGAGGCAGACATGCTGGAGCAGCCCTTCCCCTTCAGTCCATGGTGAGATGGCAGGCTGAGTCCTTGCAGCCCTTAGAAGTCAATAGTGGGGCAGAATTCTGCCTGAAGCCCATGGAGGACCCCACAATGGAGTAGGGGACTGATCTCAAAGAATACCGTGACTCAGGGAAGCCAGCACTGAGCGGTCCATCACTGGGCAGCCTGTAGAAGAGGCACATGATAGCTGGATAAGTTTATGGAGGACTGTCTTCCATGGAAGGGATGCCATGTTGCCTCAGGGGAAGACTTCGAGGAGTTTTTCTCCTGAGGAAGGAGTGGCAGAAACAGCATGGGATGGACTGGCTGCAACCTCCATTCTGTGGTCTCCTGCACCGCATGTGGGGAGGAGATGGAGAAATGGGAGCAGAGCTGAGCCTGGGAAGAGTGAAGGTGTGGGAAGAACGTGTATTTAAGATCCAGTTGTATTTCAGTAGACTCAATTGATAAATTAGTGATAACTGTTATTTAAATTCAGTTGAATTTGTTTCCTCAAGTTGAGTCTGTCTTTTGCTTGTGACCATAATTGGTGAGTGAGACTTCCCTCTCCTTTGTCTCAACCCTTGAACTCTTTGTTGTATTTTCTCCTCCCCATCCCACTGGAGGTGGGTGGGAGTGAGTGAGTAGCTGTGTGATGCTTTGTTGCTGACAGGCTGGGCTTGAACCACAGTATCTTCCCAGTGCTGTCTCAGAGCCCCACTTAACACATGTGATGGAAGAAGTAAAACACAGGGCTCATAGAAAGGCAGTTGGAACAAGTCCAGAGGAGGGCCACAGAGATGATCCAGGAGCTGGAGCATCTCTGCTATGAGGATAGGCTGAGGGCATTGGGATTGTTCAGCCTAGAGAAGAGAGGACTCTGGGGAGACCTGATAACTGCTGTCCAATACCTGAAGGGAATCTACAGGAAGGCTGGAGAGGGACTTTTCACCAGAGTGTCCAGCAACAGGACAAGCTGAAATGGTTTTAAAATGAAGGAGAGTAGGTTTGGACGGGATCTTAGGAAGAATTTCTTCAGTATGAGGGTGGCAAGACTCTGGAGTAGGTTGCCCAGAGAGGCTGTGGATGCCCCCTCCCTGAAGGTGTTCAAGGCCAGGTTGGATGAGTCTAGGTTGGAACAGGTGATCTCCAGGGTCTCTTCCGACCAAAGCCATTCTCTGATTCTACTCTTTTAGGTACAACCCTTCCAGATCAATTGTGACATATTCTGACTTCAAATCATAATCAGCATTTCTATGCATTATTAGCAGACCTGCTATAAAATGAGAACCAGACTCAAGGAAAAAGTGTTAGGATTTCAACACAGGCTCATTTTTGTCAGGGCAGAAACAAAAGCTACATCCAGCTGTAATATGGGCTATGCATTTGCCAAATGGAAACAAAATGCTTTAAATGTTTATCATGTGTATTGAATTTATAACAATCCACTCACAGGATTTTTCACACTTTATATGATTTATATAAAACCAGTGACATAATAAGAAAGTATAATATTTTTCTTGGGTTTTTGCCCACCCCATAAAATATTCATTTGCTTCAAATAATCTATAGAAATGTATGGTTACCAAAAAAGGACCAGTGAGAGTTTGCCTGAGGCAGGATCAAATGGAAAACTGAGAGGGAATTGGCCACAAATAAATATTAAATAACTATTTTTCTTTCCAATATATGCTGCATCTGAAAGAAAAAAATTAATAAATATCTTACTATATGGAATAAAAAAAATATAGATAAAAAAAAATATTGATCCCAAGGGAAAAATGTAATGTGTGAATTGGCATTCATCCAATTAGATGAATATTCTTCCAAAGCAATGCAGAAGGAATTTGGGAATTGGAAAAAGGAACACCCTCACATTCAGCCTGTATCCTGTGTTTTTTCTTGCTTCTCCCTGACTCTTTATGTGTGCTTTTTCATTATATCCTTGTTCCACTGAACTCCAATACTTATTAGAATATTTTTAAATGCATTGGTGGACATGTACTCTACATAAGACCTAGGCTGTAGGTGCAGTACAGTCAGGATGCTGGCCCAGTTAGTCAAAAGGCAACCATAGAGATGGCTTTTTTCCTTAATACACAGTTTTGGCAGAAGCTGTGTAATATATTTCAGTTTATTTAGCAATGTTTATTTAGCTGTACCACTCACAATTCTCATCGTAAATGATCCTTTTATTTAATCCCTGTGGCATTAATGTTAGCCACCAAAATTATTTTGCAGGTGATCAGGATTATGAAAACTTTTTTTTTTTTTGAAAAAAAAAAAGATAATTGTAAGTACAGATTCATTCCCAATATATGTTTTTATTTTGCAGGATGTGCAAAAGATGGTAAGATAACGTAAATGTATGCAACTCCTTTAAAGTCTTTGCTCTACAGGAGGGTAGTATTCATCCCAAGCTTTTGGATGTGTTCAACGTGCAGTGTCACCAAGATCAGATAATTGCATACTTGCTCATTTTATAAGCACTGCTGCAAAGCCCTCTAAAAATGGTGAGCACTTCCAGGAAGACCTTTCACAGCTGTGCTAAAAGGCTAAAATTATACTGTGCTCCTATGTGAGATGCTCAACCATAGCTGCACAGTGTGGTGAAATGGCAAAGAAGCGTTCTGCTTTGAGGAATGTTCAGTGATGAACC
>NW_008615673.1:21936-23463 GCF_000691845.1 Merops nubicus | reverse complement strand
TGGCATGCCTGGAGTGTGGTAGCTTTCATCTGTCGAATGGCAAACCACTAGCCAAAGCTGCTTCATGTAATCCTGTTATTCAAGTTCTCTCGGAATAACAGGAATGCTCTGCTATAGATTTTACTCCTCTGCTTTGTTTTCACAGCTTTCTGCTTCTTTGTTCTATAGCTTGAAAATATTTGACTTTAACATGAGAAGATTTACTGGCATTTAGTAAGGTTGGTTTGTTTGTTGGGGTTTTGTTTGTTTGTTTTTGGTTTTGTTGTTTCATTTTTTGTTTTTGTTTTGTTTTAAATATTGCTGGTTTTATCTTGTTATCTGTTACTGAAAGCAGAGCTAGTAAAATCTTGAGAGATACTTCAGAAATGTAAGGTTTGTATTTAGCATTAGCATTACAAATCTGTAAAGCCAAACAAAAATAAAGCCTTCAGATTCAGATATGAATGATATGATATGCCAATCATAATTTGGGCTGCATAAAAAGAAGCATGGCCAGCATGTTGGAGCACGTCCAGAGGAAAGCCACAAAAATGATCAGAGGGCTGGAACATCTCTCCTGTGAGGACAGGCTGAGAGAGCTGGGGTTGTTCAGCCTGGAGAAGGCTCTGGGGGGACATTATTGTGGCCATCAATAATTAAAGGGGGTTTATAAGAAAGATGGAGAAAGACTTTTTTTTTTATCAGAGCCTGTAGGGACAGAACAAGGAGCAAAGGTTTTAAACAGAAAGAAAGTAGATTTAGATTGGATGTAAAGAAAAAATCTTTTATGATGAGGGAGGTGAGACCCCGGAACAGGTTGCCCAGAAGTTGTGGATGCTCCATTATTGGAAGTGGCCGAGGTCTGGCTGGACAGGGCTTTGAGCAACATCCTCTAGTGAAAAATGCCCCTGCCCATGGCGGGTTTCGACTAGCTGAGCTTTAAAGGTCCCTTCCAGCCCAAACCCTTCGATGATACTTTGAAGGGTTCTGAGAGCTTGATTTAATTCTTATGTGAACCATCATTGTTTTATTACAGTGAGATTATTTGAAGAGTGTATCCTTTGAATAATGATTGAAAGGATAAACTAATTTTCCAGAGAATCGGTGTGATCCACTGTTTATACTACTACAATTGCATGTGGTGGTGTTTCCTTCACCACAAAAGAACCAAAGTCAATTTTCTTTTCATTTCAATTCCACAACAGCTTAAACTGATCTACATCAACGCAAATGTGCTGTTGTTGCTTGCTATCTCCTCCAAACTACCCCCTTGCTTTTAACACTGCTTGTATCACCAGAGCCTGTGTAAGTGCAGAAAGTTGCAAAGGCAGAAAACCTTGTCAGTCATGCACTCCAGGGCTTGGTTTCTGTTGGGATAGCTGTCTGGGTCACAGTTTCACAACGTAAGCACAAGGGAGGGCTGGAAGCATGTGGCCGAGGCATGGTATACCAAAAAGCAATAGGCATGTTTATTGCAGCAGTAAATGCTTGTTGTGGATAATTAAAGAGGAATTCTATGTTGTTTTTCTCTCTCTCTCTCTTTTTTTT
>NW_008615673.1:0-21905 GCF_000691845.1 Merops nubicus | reverse complement strand
TTTGTTTTTCTTCCCTTCTCCTTTTTTTTTTTTTTTTTTTTTTTTTTTTTCCCAAGCAAAGATAGTTCTTCCTGGGGTAATTTAATGTTCAGCTTAAACCAGAAACACATTCCTAAGATTACAGAATAGGGCCATATACATTGTTCAGAAAACTATTCCTGGGTAAAACAGAATGATTTTACCAATTTCAGAGAAGTGCAGAAGGGTACAGGGAGTCCTGTAGAGGCTAAACTGCAGATGTGCTTGGAATGCCTCTCTTCAAATACTCCTTTTAACACTTTGGGCTAAAACACTTCATGTTTTACACCTTCCTAGAATACATTTGAAAGAGGCAAAAACTAAAGCTTTTGAAAGAAATGACACAATACAGTCTTTGTATTTCAAACTTTGGCTTCCAACAAATCCCCTGAAATACTTTGCTAGTCCCTTCCTGAAATATTATTTGCTTTTACTTGCTTTTAAACCTCAAAAAGAACCCTTGGCCAATAGCCAAGAGGGAGATTAGGGATGTGTTCCTAAGTACTGAAAAAATAATCATTTCCTTAGCTACTAATACCTGGTAGGAATCACCTCCCAATAACAGCCATAAAGGGATGCAGAAATATCATATCCAGATCTATGTATAATATGAATAGGATTAACTTAACTTTAGGGATCTAGAAGTCAGGTGCTGGTGCTCAGCTATGACCTCAGCTTCCGTCATAGGGAATGGAAACCTTCCAAGGGCCCTTCAACCCAGGTGGTCCTGGCAGGTGGAAGGAATCAGCTCATCTAACTCCTCTAATGCTTTCCTGTCTTTTATTTTATGTAAATGGTTCAGCCTTTTCTGAAAACCTTTGGATAATTTGGCTTGCAAATTAGTCAACTCTCAGGTAAATAATCCTCATTCAAAGCACATTTTTTTTTTTTTCTTTCAGAATATACTTATCTCTGTCATATTACCCAGTATAACAACAACCATCTTTAGTTTTCTCTGTCATGTGTATGATCAGATTGACTGCTTGGCTAGGCTATGTGCTGTGGGAGCTTTCCAAAACTTTTACTTAAAAGTAAATACAGACAGGTTTGTAGCTACTTTCTGTTTCTTTCTATTTTTGTCCAGTTTATTGGCAAGGATCTGGTTAAAGGGAAGTCTAGGGTAAAATTGCCCCTTGTTGACTGGTTTTCAGTGGAAAAATGAAGCATCAAAACCTGCAGCTCCCATGTAATCCAAATGAATCAATAAAGTAGGTTTATGTGGTCACTTGATCTATATGGCTCTGAAATTGTCTGTTTGCTATGGTTAATAGTTTCAATTTCTTCAGCTCTACAAGACAGATCTTACCATCTCCACTAGGCAAGCTAATGGAAAATAATGGTGATCTGCTTGAGTAACAACTGAATAGTCATCACACAGCTGAGCGTTTGACTCTCTGATAGTGAAATTATCTCCAAAAGGAATGAGAGAAGATGCAGCAAGTGCCCTAGAAGCCTACAATTTTCATGCAGCACTGCCTTTCAGTGCCTGACACCCACACGAACTGATAATTTGGAGCCTATATTTCTCTGTAGATTTTTGTAGGAAAACTTCAAATGGGTTAGACAAAAGATCAAGGAACTGTGTAAGGGTAAGCAATAGGGTAACCAATAGGGAATACAGGAGTTCAAGAAGCGAGCTATGCCTTATCTTCTTAGACACTTGACTAGAGACTGTAGGGAGGCACATCTCTCTGCCTGGGACTGATGGTCATCAACTTTCTGGCATATTAGGAAGAACTGAGCAGAGCTCATCAGTGCACTCAGAAGAATAGTTACTAGAAGATCCTGGTGCCAGTTAAACCATCTGCAGACTATTGCAGGCTAATGGCTGGAGCATGTGCATGGGAAATAGGAGGGGCTGGCTTTATGCCCTTCCCAGGCATAGGGATCACACCCAGGCCATTTCCTCTGCCTAAAGGGGCTATTGCTACAATTCTGCTGTGTGCAGGACCCGGGATTATAGAAGGGTGGTGTACAGCTCACTTCTGGCCCAAAGCAGTAGCCTAAATTAGGAAGCCAGGGATAAGATGCCCAGCTGGGAATGAGGGGATGATTTCAATAATTCCCTCAGACTATCTCTGTGTTTTGCAATACAATCAGACCTTCAGCCTCCTCATTGGATCCAAATTGCCTAAATGCTCAGCAGAAAGGTCTGCTGGCTTGCCCATGTCTTGCCCAGGTGCTTATGTACTGTGTTTCCCACTCCAGTGTTGATGCAGGCAGAACAGGTTGGTGCCTTTCTGTGCTGAGTGGGAAGGTACTGTCTGGGAGGGTCTGAAAGGCCCTCCACTAGTTCTGAAATCCTAGAGACCATGGGTTGAAGTTGAGTACACAGCTGTTCACCTTGAGAAAGCTCTGTGGGGGTGGAAGGGAAGCCCTCTAGGGAACTTGTAGCCAAATAAGGAGGTAGCAAGTGAATTTTCAAAGTTTCTGTGGATACTGCAGCACCTGAGAAGGAGAGATTTTTGCGTCACATTTCTGTAGTTAGTCACAGCCTCCACAAGTCCTGTTGTGTGCTGTAATTTCATCCTACAAGGGTATGTCAGCACTATTGTGAAAGATGGCATTGCAGAATTATCGGAGCAGAATCATTAAATGATTTTTTTTTTCCCCCAATTCTTCCTCCAAAAAGGCCTTTCTTTCTTATTGTATCTTCAGACCTTGGCAAAGAAATGTTGCTCTACTGTCTTCTTTTGAATCTTCCCCCTTATATCCTCCTTTCTGACTAAATTTGACACTCCCTATTGGCCTTGTGCAAATGGCTGTGGAGGGAGGCTTTTCCCACCTTCTGGGTAACTCAGTGGTAATTGTAATTGAAGCCCTGTTCAGCTCAGTACTACAAAGGTAGAAATACAGACAGAGCCAGAAGACATATCATTACTAAGTAGGATGCTATGCTCATCCTCAGATGATCTTCAGGACTGATTTCAAGGTTTCAAAGGTATTACTATAATAGCTGAAGCAGGAGGACTGTCTTAGCATATAATGAGCTATGCTACATTTACAAAAAAAGAATAATATTCCAGTTTAAAAAACAGACATGGGTGCCATATATGACTATTGCAAGCAACAGAGGGTGAAGAATTATTACAATCACTCGGAAAGTACTGGGCTTTAGCAATGTGCTTATAGTTAATCACTAAATATGGATCTTCTAAAATTGAAATGCCTGAAGCACATTATATTATCTTAACATCAAGCAAGGACATTTTTTGACTTGCAGAAAAAGGATAAATAGTACAGGAAGAGAAATCAGAGCAGCACCTAAAACCTGCCTGAGAACTTCAGCAAATGAAACCAATTTTGTGGTCACTGTAAACTGTATTAAATCCCCATAATAATTACTATTATATTTGCTCCAGTGATCCCAAGAACTATCAGTACATTATCTATAATTCCTGTTGTTTATTGTAATGAACATCATCTCAGGAAAACATCATCTATACCTTGAAACATCTGCAATGAAGAGTTATCTTAAATACCTATACATAAAACAGCTTGAAAGATTAACCTTTATTGTTCCTGCATCTGTAATGTTCAAATTGTGTATTCTATTTTAAAAGCGTATAGCTAAAAACTAATTTCTTGACCTGCTCCATAGTGTGGCCATGTAGTGTGGCTGTGGAGGCAGCACAAGGCAGGTGGTAATAAGCAGCAAGAAGGGACGGAAAAATGCCTTTCACAAGCACTGTCATGAAAGCTGATGTGTGGTTGAGTCGTAGCATGAATAGTGCACTAGGGACCAGGCTCACTTCTGATTTCTTACCCCATGTGTTCCTGGTGGTGCAGCTCTAGTGCAGTTATGCTCTCCATGAGGCTACTCCGGGCTGTGCAGCCTCCTCTCAGCTGCAAGCAGACTGCCCATGGGCAGTAGGGTCAATTGATGTAAAGAAGTGATAGTTCTAGCACAAAAGGCCCAAAACCCAGGGCACTTGAGTGTAGTGCTTTGCACATCCCACATTACCTGTCATGCCACACCTGAACCTAGATCACTGGAGATGGGGGCAGAGACATGGAGATGCTGCTCTGTTCCTCCATTTGAAGGCTGACAGGGTATATCTCTTGGGGCTCCCCTTCATGTGAGTCTTTCTGCCTCCATGTTGTTCTTGCTCTGCTCATTGACCAACACTTTTTGCCTGCAGGTACCTTATCCTTTCAATGTGATTATCATTTTTGATCCAATACTGATGCTAACCCGTGTGTGCTGTAGGGTTACGGGCTGTTCTTATGGTTAAAGTAGAGAAAAGCCACTTCTTAGAGGCTTTTCAGCTGGATTGTGAAAATATTGTTGTTCAGCAGTTGTTAAAATTGTTGTCACTGGAAAAGACTCCTGTGAAAGAGGAAGAAAAAAGAGATGCTGAAATTTAAGTAGCATGTCAACCATTCCTGTGGTTAGAGCTGGCTAGAGGAAAGAAGAGGAGAAATATCAAGACTATGTAAGATTTAGCGTGGGAAATACTTCGTACTTATTAAGTTGTATGTAGTGTCATATGGCACGGGTAACAGAGGGGGAAATAATTTGTTCATTTTAGAGGTGGCTTTTTTTAAATTAGGAGAGACGGGACCAAGAAACATTTTAAATAGCTCTTTCAGTACATAGTAACAAATGTTCACAAAATCTCATGATTTACCTGCAGCTACAGCTATAACCCAACACAGTGCTGCAGGCACTCCCAGCACAAAGTACAGGGAAAGTACGTGTGTCACAGGTAACTTCAATTGCTATTGATTTTGCTTGTGCTTTCTAGGTCGCAATATTGTGTTGATCTCTGTGCCCTTTGTGAAAAGTGAAGTGTATTTTAAAACTTTTGACAGTTTGTAAGACAAAGTCCTTGCCTGCTTTCTACCAAATCTCTAGAGATGCAGCAGAAGTGATGAGCCTAGCAAGAACAGAGGCACCCACCAGACTGGCTTTACACCACATTACAGCATGCTTTACAATACAGTGTGCAACTCCATGAGCACCATTTTCTTGCTTGTATGTCTACTCATTGCATAGCCAGCCAAGACCTATTGTTTATATCTTCATGAATCTTTCTGGCAGTTTTGAACCAATACACACTGCAGTGTATTAGTATAGTCTGGGGAAGGTGCAGGCAATCCCAGGCATTTTCCTCAGATCTAGTTGTCCAATTTTTGCTTCAAGTTGTCTACCATTGTCGATCAAATACAAATCTGTGGCTGACAGTGTAATTACATATTATTTGTATGTCATTTGCCTGTCCCATTACCTCTGGCACACCAGAATGTTTTTGGCAAGGCACAGACAGTAATAAGGCTACTTCTCATTAGTGGCAAATCCTCTGAAGCCTCTTTTGCATCACTTTGTGTTTTGTGTCTTCTCAGTGACACATGACTGCAACACCCCCATTTGTATCAGGTGGGAGATTATCTCCCCATGTGCTACATTGAATTGGAAGTGCCGAACCTTTTATTACATTTTGAGATTACATAATCCTGCTTTAGACGAGGACAGTTACAACTAATTGCATGTTTTCCTTCCCTTCTGAAAATGGATGACCTTCCAGACCATTTCAGTATGAGAAATACTGTTACAGTTCTGTTGCAGGTATAAATGTTACACAAGTGATTGTGTTGTTCACTATATGTCAAGTAGATAAAGCATCCAAGTCCGTGTGCCTTTTCCCGATTAAATTTCTGGGTTTCAGATATGTAGGCTTCTCACAGGATCATTTGCACAGGTAGAAAACACCTTACTCTTAACTTTTAAGCTGTCTAAATAATAAACGTGTCTGAATGCTCACTGTCTTACTGTGGCTGTGATCTGTCGGCATTTTGCTCAGCACATGCACCAGTAGTGGTCTATGAGGCATCAGGAGGCACTGTGTCTTGATAAAAGCTGTGTTTCTCATTCTAATGCAGAAGGTGCATTTTTATAAAACTAAAAATGATGTGTTATTGCAAAGAGCTTTGCTTGCTTGAACTCCCGCAACTGTGAAGCAATATGATGATACCTGACAGCCCCTGGATATTTTTCTGAGAAAGGCCAGATAGGTGTTGTGTTAAGAAAAAAAGAAAATCAAAAAGCTGCCAGTCCAATTCCCTCCAAGCCTGTGGAGTTGTGTTTATCCTTTGCCTCTCCAGTACTTTTTGTGACTGAAGCAATCATTCTCAACAGCCGGAGGGTTATGCTGCCATGTGTCTATCCACATATCCAGCTAAGCTGGCTGCATTAGGAAGCATATAATCCCATAGTATTATTCCAAATTTCTCCTTATTTTCCTGCCACGCTTGTTCACCTAGCTAGAGGTTACCCAACCTCTGGCTTTCTCTAGCCCCATAAATATGCCTTTTGAGGTGCTGTTACACTTATCTGTGAATCAGATCTTTCTGTGTGGGGGAATTCTTTTCTCCTCTACCACAGTAAGCAACCCAGGATGAATCAGTATAAGGCCATGGGCCAAAGGTTCTTAATTGCTAGCAAGATGTATTCAAGAAATAAAACCAGTATTGTAGTACGCTAATTGCTAGCTTAGAGTAGAAACTGATGTCATATGAAAATGTATATGCTAGAGGGGGGTGTAGAAAACTCAGACTTGTACCTAGTTAACAATAGCTTAAGCAGGGGACTGCTTGGAACTCTATGAAACTGGGCTATTTGGGCTAATAAACAGAGAACGACCATTAATCGTATTGGTGTGAATCGTTACTCGGGTTGAGCTGCTGATACCCGTGTTCCCTACATTTCTGGGCTTTCTAGATATTTAATATCCAGATTTTTCTTAGGTCTGTAGCAATATGTGTAGCTTAGAGGCAGCTAAATCAGGACAACCAAGGTGGGCTCAGCTGGCAAAGACACAGATCTGCTCGTGACATAGTAACATGGAGCTGTATCCCACATCAGCTGAACTCACCAGCAGAGATTCACGGAGCAGAACAAATTAAAAGCATCCTGTCCTCCAGTGAAATAAACATGACCACACGCAAGGCTGAGGGAACACACACAATCACACACAGAGTCTAAAAAGTTGCTCATATGCAAAGAGAAGGAATTTATCTTAACAGATAAAGTCTAATACTGCTTTTGTTTTTGTTGTTTAATTCCCAGAAGGGTCAGCTACAACATGTCTCTCCAGGAAGACATCACAATGGAAAAAACAACCCAGAGTTGCTTCTTACTGATGCTCCTTCTAACTGTAAGTATGAGAAAACTGAATTGCTCATGACACTTACCATGTTTAAATTTGTGGTGGTGTTCAGAAAAAATGAGCACCGAGTTCTGTTCTTTATACTGCACAGGTGAAGGAATGAGTATCCTTACTGAGAAATTTCAGAGTAAGGTCAACAGAGTTTCTAAATAAGTATCTTATAAAAGTTTGAACTTGAAACTATTGTTTCTTGCTGAGCTAGAACTGCAAGTCTGAAGAAGGTAATGCATATGATTTTTTAATTTCTGTGTATTACAGGCTACAACATATCAGTGATATCGAAACTTATGTTTGAAAACTTCCTTCACATTGTTGTGTGAAACTTTGACTGACTGAAGTAATTATGGATTTTCACTGTGTATAGTTACTTTGCTATTAGCAAAGCAACTGAAATGGAAAATAAAAGTATAAAATTTAGTTATTCAGTTAAATCGCTATTTTCAACTGCTTAATATCAATATTACACTTATTTTAATGTATGCAACATGACTAACTGTTATTCTAAATATGTGGTAAATTCCCTTCTAACTAAATATGTATCGTGTAAGTTGAACGGTTTCTGTGATCCCTACTTGTGAAACCTCAAAGTAGTAGAAGTTATTGTAAAATTGTAGACATTACAGGGAGTCGGAAATGAGAATACCGACCAGAGGCTCAGCTACAGAATGGTCAGAATATGTCTGAATGATGCTACTGGGAACAAGCACCTCTGTACCTTGGTGTGATACATGTACCTTGCATGCTGGATGCCACTCTACCTCTGTGTTCCTGAAGAAAGCTTTGATCCTTATTCTTCTTGTGTTTCGTTGGTTAGCTTCTCATGCTTTTCTGTTTCTCATGTTCTCTTCCAACACCTGAATGCGGAGCATTTGTGCGCATCTCCCCATCAGCTCCCTTCTTTTCTGGGCATAAGTTGTAGAAATGGGATTAGGAGACAATATTAGCAACAGAGACTGCTCTCCCTGGTTTAGTTGTTGGTTTGTGTGCATCCTCTTCTCTCAGCCCAGCGTAACTTGCCACTTGCATTTTCATGCATAAAAAGGAGGGAAATTATGGATAAAAAGGCGGGAAAGAAAGTGGAAAACAGCAAGAGAATGATAGATAGAAGGATGTAAAAAGAAAACAATTAAATGAGAATGTGGAGAACCAGGAGAACAGCAAAGAACAGCTCACTGTGGAAGTACTGAATTCATAGTTCAAGATTAGGACCCTCAATCAATAAAGTGCTGGAGATGGGGAAAAAGAACAGAGGAGAGTTAATACATTTCTGCTGGCTTGGTCTCTGGAGAATTTGTCCTAGTTAATGATTTGAGGAATCATGCCTGTACTTGGCAGAAGTCATCTGCCTTGACGTATATTGGAGTATTCTGGTGTTTGTGACCTTTTGTGGCTGTTCCACATAGCCACTGTAAATAGACTGTAAATATCCCAGTAACTAAAATTGTCAAAAGCATTTTTGAGCATCTGAGGTGCTCTGACCTACAGTATGGATTTGTAGGCCAGCCCTGAAGGACTAGACTGATCCTTGCCCTCTTGTTCACAGATCTTTTGAATCTCTCACCCTTTATAGCATGTGTACAACATCACTTCTGTTCTCATTCCTGTGGTACTCCTGGACTAGGATTTCTTTAAGAAACTCTGCAGTGAGATCCACATCTCCTTCCTTTCAGATATCTTTGCATCAGAGGGCTCTCCAACTTCTGAACTCAATGGATAACTGAAGCACAAATTTCCTTACATTTTCACTGTTCCAATCTCTATATTCCTTCCTTCCCCACTGCAGTGGCCATACTACTTAGACACCTTCTAGATTAATTTATCTTCTGATAAAAGGGAAGCCACAGTCATAGAACTAGACCATGAACATGCTCTGTTTTCATTGATGACACTTGCCAGAACACTGCTGTTAGATCAAATATGAAAAATATTTGGCATCAGTCATTTTTCAGAGTATGTCACCACCTGTAGCTGGAGGCAGAAAATGTTAATTTAAAAATGTTTTATTTGTGGTCTGTAATGAGGAAAAGGTATCTCTCTCTTCAAAAATATTGTTGCCACGCCATTGTTTCTTCTAAACACTCTTTGGTTCCCAAAACCATGAGCCCCTGGGACTTCCATGTCACCTACTGTCTGAGGTTGAGGAAGTTAGAGTAATTAAAGTGATTTGTGACACAGGGATGATCTCCCATTCTTGTTCTCTACCCACTCCACAAACCATCCTCTAGATTTTTCTGTTTTGATGGCTTTGGAGGTTTGCTGTCATCCTCTCATCTGTCCCCTGCACTCCCAGCTGGTGACTGCAAGCTGTTGCAAAGCAACACAATCTATTGAAGTCCTTGCTGGGCTCCAGGCTCTCTGCTTATGCCATTTGTAGGTGTCAGTCCCCATGCGGTGGTCACCACTACTGAGAAGGGCATGCTTTTTACCTGAAATCTTTTTCTTGGGGTAGCTGTGGTTCCCTAACACACTCTGTGCTGGAGCACTCTCTGCCCTGCACACAGTGTCAGTGCTTTGCAGAAGAATTCCTCAGTTTCATCCCATATCTCTCCTTGAATGTTTTGTCATAGAACTTAGTTACATGTTGTCTATAGACACTCCTTCCCCACAGTCTCCTTTGAACTTGTCCCCAAGGGGTTTTGGTACTTTCTGATAGAAACCACCTCTCTTATGTATGTCATTTTTTGCATAGGGTAAGTAGCACGTACTCTTCTATGTACAAGTCTATAATAACTCACCTTCACCAAACTAAAACATCAGTTAGTCTAAAACCTAACTTAGAAATAAAACTGACTCCTTATTGTCTTCCTTTTTAATGGGTTCCCTTGCTTTTGGATGCACCACTAGGCAGTCCTCTGCAATTCAAAGTGACTTGCATTAGAAAATTTAACTGTTCATTACTTCTTAGTTCACTTTATTCCTGATGCTCTCTAGTCTTTGGTCATGATTGAGAGCTACAGAATGTGACTGAGATTTGTTTCCTCAAGTACGTGAGCCCCTATGCACTGGAGAAATTAATCTATCTCCTCAGTGCACATTTCTCTTTGCAAGAAAGTTGGAGCATCAGCACACTGTGTCCAGGGGCAGCAAACCGCAGAGCATGAAGAGGAGGAAATAAGCTTGCACCTCTTATCTGTGTGACTGGTCAATTTTGCCAGACATTGAGAAAAGAGAGCGCTGTTCTTTGCATGAACTTGTCAAGTGAGAATCGTCATCTAGTGCCTACAAATGGTGGTTTGGTCTTACCGTGTAAATGAGGACTCATGGAGTAGTTTTTCTCACATATTCTGATTTTGTTGTCCTGAGCCACAAACAGCACAGTAAGCGCAAAGAGGATGCTGTGGCTGAAGACCACGTGATTATTCAGTTAGGTACATTAGACCAGTATTACATTTTAAAATAAATTTGTTTTGAGTAAAAAACAAATTGTGCAAGTTCATTAAGTCCAAATCTGTCAAATTGTTACCAAGCCTCAATCCCTAAGCTATACAGAGTCTGGTACATTGTGTCAGCTCGCAAGCAGCTCATGAATAATTCTCATTCACAAAACATGGACAATTAATTATGTGAAAACCTAAATGCAATTTTCAGTAACTGCACAAACTAGCATGTTTTGGAACACAGTTGCAGTAGTTTCAAGTGTCCAGAAGCCATTTAATAAAACGTCTGCCACCTTGATGAGGACACCACTCATGGTGTGCCCATTTTATCCTCACAGATGGGATTGCAATATGGCCCAGTGGGGTGCTCTGCCCATGTGCTCCCTGGGCTCTTGCCACCTTCCCAGTTCAGTGGCTCTCACCAAAAGTCTCTAAAACCTGTGTCTGTGCAGATACTGTAAGCACAAGCCTTTTCCTGCTTAGACAGTGGCTCTTCCAGCATCTGGTCCAGAGCAGGTCCCACCCTTCAGTAAGCCACAAGAGCTGCTGAAGAACTGTCACAGCCTCCTTTGCCATGCTTTGTCAGAGCCTTGCTTGCTGTCAGGCACCACTGGGAGTGGTTCCTCATGTCCAACCTTTTGTGAAAAAAAAAAAAAAAAAGAAAAGAAAATTTATGCTTGCTTTGTCTGAATTCTCTCTTGAAGAAATGGGCACAGTCTTGTACAGGTTGATAGCAGGTGTCTGTCTGACAGAAACCAGGGCACTATTTATTCATTTTAATATAGTTTAATAATGAAGCCAAATTGCTTTCTCTAGATTCCTTTATTAATTCTCAGTATAAAGTGAACTTCAGCATTCCCAGCACCCTGTTTTTTCTCTTTGCAATTGTAATTCATTTTCTTATAACAGTCATTTGTCACGTGGTGGCTTGGTGGTCGTATGTATGACGTCATTTACTTGGACTTTTAGGAGTGACATCATATGTACGGCTGCTAAACTGCTGCATGGGACATCACTTAAACAATTGTCTTCTGAAGAAATCATGCTGATCATTTTCTGGCTATGAACACACCCTGATTATTAAGTTGTGAGTTATTTCTTTCTCTTTAATAAAGAATATTTTTCAATGGCATTCCTTTATTGTATCAACATCGTTTATATTTCCGTCTGAAGTAATGGATGGATGGATGGATGGATGGATGGGAAGGGGTTTATTGTGCAGTAAAGGACAATGAACATCCAAAATTTGTTCAATATCATAGGTAGTAACCAGATGAAATTATTTAATCTTGGCTTTTTTTATGGTGAAAACGTGTTTTTAAAACTTCATTCCTAAAATACCTAGATACAATAATTAAAACGTAGTAGCAGAGGTTTCTGCCTAATCATTAATTCCATGAGAGCATACCCAGATTTGTGGGATATTCCCAGCATCTCCCATTAGCATGATACACACTAAACTTGCCTGCCCATGTAGACATGCCGAAGCTCCTGCTACTTCTGGTAAGAGGATAATGACCCAGATATTTCTTTCTACCACATTTGCCCTTTCCTGACACATGTGGTAGGGAGCACAGAAAGACTAAACCAAATAGTAATAACTGACATCACCAACTGTACCAAGATTTTTGTCTGACTGAGGCCCAGGAATATAAGGCTGGATCATGAGCCCACTGAATTGACTTTGGAGTCAGGCTTTAGACTCCAAGTCCCGGAGTGGTGGTGGGCATGTGGTTCTCCTGTGCATGGCAGAGAACACTAACATTGCAAACAGAGATATGACTGCTCAACCTCCAGCAATCCACCGATTAATTTTTCATTAGTCTGCTGAAGTGGTCATCTGATTTTAAGGTAAAAGAAAATATTGTTTAAACTTCCATGGCCAGCTTTTCAATTCTAGGCAAACAGTAATGACTAATAGCAGTCAAAGGGAAGAGCACATTTAAAGGGTGTATTACAGATGAACAATACCAGCAACACATCTATGTGTAACCTTAGTCTGATTTCTCACACAAGCTATTCAGTTACATTAAAAGTGACTGGAAAGATTTTTCTGCAACTGTCTTTGAAAATCTGAGTCTTTCTGTGTGTATGGTAAAAAAAAAAAAAAAAAATCATTTTAGAGATCTGATATTATTATTCCAGCTTTTATCCAAACTTGGTTTAGGTTTACTGTAGGCCGCTAAGTGATTTCCACTGATGAAGTAATTTCCATTGAGCTTTGGTGACTCAATCTTACCCATATTTTTAATCTCTCTGAGTGAATTACTGGACCAAATGTGGCAATAAGAATTTTGCTGGCAATTTCAGCATGATTGCCTTGCACAGAGACAGTAGAATGAGCAGTATTCCTGCTTACATGATTGAACGCTTTAAGTAATTTTGTACCAAGACACAATCCAAGACACTTATCTATCCACTACCACAGGTACTCTCTGCCTCCAAGTATTAAAATATTCTCATTAACCTGTACCAAACAAGATCTGACTTCTTCAGGAATTCATTTAGTCCCTTTTACACAGCAAGTTACAAAACTGACCTTTAAGAGTAAGGTATCTTTGATCTCTGAATTGTATCTTACCCTTCAAAATCATCATCCCTAGTTGCAAACAGTTACATCTTTACCAGTTAAAATATGTAAATATAACATTTCTTTTCTGATGGCATATCTTACTGCTGATTTCAGCTTATATGTTTCTGTACTGTGCAATCTTCTGGTAATGGTCTGTCCTTTCTAAAGCGGTATATAAAAGACATTAAAAAAAAAAAGAATAGAGAAGAGATATTCTGAAGCATTGGACAAGTTGTACAGTTTCTACCCGTGTAGCTGGTATTTCCAGTTTTTTCATGTCAGTGTTGTGCTTCATTCTGTACAGATAAAGCAAATGAAACTGCAGCAGTACTTCTGGCCAACAACACCATTTTTTCTGTTCTCAGTGTGAAATGATTTTGATCTTGTTTGGTCAAACAGATGGGAAGAACAGATCATCTCCCCCCTACAAGAAAACAGAAATAAAATAAAAGCACTGTTTCAGGACAAGAAAAATTGGTGATGTTTTCCAAGCATAATCAGGTGGTTATGCTTTCAAAACTTGTGTTTTCCCAAACTGGCCCAGAGCAGCACAGAAATTGTTGAGAACAGAGGTGATGGCACAGAAGTCTCCCTAGCTTTCTTTGATCATACATTATTCCTCTGTTGAATGCAAACGGCTTGGAACTGAGGTATTATTCAAAATACAAATGGAAAAAATAATCATGGAGTATCCATGAATCACTTCAGAGAAGTGCCAAAGCCTGTGGAGGTACATGGACATGAATATGTAAGGCAGACCTGAGAGTGTCTGAAGAGCCTCACCTGCCCTTGCCTACTCTACATGATGGATTTAGGATATTACTTGGTTGGTTTTTAAATGTTCATCATGGACTTCAGTTGCTCCCTTTACTATTTTCATAAGTGAGAGATCTGTGATGTTTGCCTTTGCTTCTCTATTTCTTGTTGTGGCTTTCTAGATGCTTAATTTTTCAACTGGATGGCCAGATGAAATGTTCCAAATGGTTAACTGTCCAAGTATATCTTTGTATGTGTGCCTTCTTATTCCTCTGGTTTTATTTGAAATATCTGTTCAAGTGCAGCAAGATAAATTGCATTCACTGCCTCCAGTCTTCAGATAGTAGCTCTATAAAATTGAAAATGATAATGCTTGTATCAAAAGAGATTACATAAATTAAGGAAAAATAATTCGTTAGGTATGAGTATAAAAAGATTTAACTGAGATGGTTTGGAACAGAAGTATCAGGATAAAGTAATGGCTTTTTTTTTTTTTTTGGAAGTCAAACCTGCTGTGGTTTTGCTGTTTATTTTACCAAGGTGGTTTAGTTGTACAAATGGGAAGAAAAAAATACTAATGAGATACAATTGCTTGTGATGTGCAATTTAAAAAAAAAAAAAAAAAAAAAAAAAAAAGAAACAAAAAAAAAAAGAAAAAAACTCTTGTGGAATTTAAAAAAAAAAAAAAAAAAAAAAAAAAGGAAAGCAAAAACATAAGAAGAAAGCTGATATTTGGACTTTCAAACCTGTCATGTGTTCAGTTTGAAAAACAGCAAATGCTTGCTTAATCTGTGTGCTAGTATTTGCTGTTAAAAGCTCAAGTCTGTGTGATTTTGAGAGTCCTAAGTTTTGAAGCAGCCTGTAAATGACTGTGTATGTGTTTGTGATAGCTTTAGTGCTTTTTTAGTGTATGGAAAATAGAGGGTCATATAAGGAGAGTGCCACAGCAGTACTGCATTTGGCTGGGGAAGCTGAGGAACTACTCTCTTCCTATCACCTTCATGCAGAGAACATTCCTGGTACAGGATCAAGGCAGAACAGAGCTAACTAAAGATCCACACTTTCATTTCCACCCTGTCTCACAGACCTGGGCTGTGCAACAGAGGGGAGGGAGGGAGGGAAAAAGAAGGAAAACTGACCTCTCTACCTGAGATTTTTGCCTTCCAGAGGCACTGATCCTTCCCTTTGCCCTGTAGTCAGAAGATGCCACTTGATAAAGAGGACCTTGCTATTCAGACTCTCAGACTCTCTCAGGGACACTTGGCTTAGATACTTGACAGAGCAAAGGCCAGGTAGTGATGTTTAAATTTGCTGCCCTGTGTTTCTGTGACCTTAACAGTTGATGGAGTTCAGAGCAGGTGAGACAAAACATGAAATCTCAGTTTTAAGGCTGTGGCACTGAGGTACTTTATCTTGGCAGTATGGAGAGAAATTGGCACAAGTGAGCAGAAATGCATGGGTGTAACCTCGGGCAGATAGAAAAGTGTTTTGCAGATTGCTAAGGTAAAGCAAAAGATTTTGAAGACTCTATCAAGTATTTAATGATCCTTTGTTTTACCCTGAAAAAGAGTTTGGTTAAAATCCTGAGTTTACAGTGAGTTAAACTGTTGAAGATTCAGCATTTACTTTGCAATCAATATAAGGCCTATGTTAATGCCAAATACATGTGCAAATAAAAGGCCTTTGGAGCATGCATAACAGAGATTTCTAATCCTCACTTTTTAAATTTTATCCTCCTGGTTTATTCACTTGTACTAACAGTTTTTCCTTTCTATACAGAGAATGGTTCCCAGTCTTTCTTCTACTGTAAATTATACTGATCCTACATTAGAGCCTGTAGTAACTGAAAATTCAGTCATACGACAGAAGATAATAGATTCACAATTCAAATGCTATGAGAGGATGAACAGAGCTCCTCCATATAAGAAAAAAGGTAAAAAAAAAGTTTAAAAATAAATCTGTTTGTGTATTGCCACACTTGCTTATATGGCTATAAACATATTCTTCTGCATACTAACCCACAGCCTTCCTCAGGGTGCAGCTTCCTTCATATAAGCAGTAGGCAAATTCACACTAA
The DNA here is from genome assembly GCF_000691845.1 of Merops nubicus. NCBI lineage: Eukaryota > Metazoa > Chordata > Aves > Coraciiformes > Meropidae > Merops > Merops nubicus. The sequence continues at coordinate 5,936 of NW_008615673.1, read as the reverse complement.
CTCAGCATTCTCTAAGTGCTAAGGAAAAAAGCCTGGAACAAGCCCAGGGAATGACCAGCTCTTCCTCCCCATGCACATGGTACCCCTGTCACCTGTGTTTCTGGCTCAGTGCTTTGCTGCTTGAATATCTCTTGTTCTTGCTTAGGGAATGGCATTCTCCAGAGCCTTTCAGCAAGCTCACACAAAGACTTGGTTGTAAGCAGTGATCTCTTAAATGTCAATGGCATTCGCTTTGTTTTGCTCAGTGTTTCATTTTTCTGTCGTTCTTGTATTGACTGATTGCTGCTGTGCTCTGTACCAACACAGGTTTGCCAGGTGTTCCATATTCAGCGATGACACTAGCAAAAAGAGATTTATAAATTACTGAGGATACAACTTTTTTGAATACGAGGCACATATTAAGATTAACAAAAAGGGAAATGAGAAGTAATAGGGGTGCTACAATGGCACAGTATAAATGAAACTGCACTTCTGTTTGGGACTGAGTAGTCTGGTTATTTTTTCTCACAGAAAATATGGAATAAGTTACAAGGAGGCTACAGAAAAAATCTTGGAGACATTATGGGGATTTATGCAAGTAAAGAACAGAGATACTGAGGACACAGCTTAAAGAGAAACTGTATTTTTAAATTATGATTAAAAAACCACAACCTAATAGATGGAGTGGACATAATATGAGATTTTTTGTAGTACAAGAAAGAAGACATTGCTACAGCTGTTTACTACAGTGATTTTACAGGGCTCTATAAGACTCAAAGAAAAAGTAGATATTAAGATACTTGGGTCTTGATGCAGAAATGTTTTGGAATGAAAATTGAGATTCCAGTTGCTTCAACTAGGTTTTCCTTCACGACAATAATGGGGAAACCCCACAAATATTTAAACAGAGTTATGGCATAGAAAGCATCATATTTCAGACATAAACAAGCCTTTAGTTTTTGTGCTTGAGGAGGAAATAACTTACTGTATACTCAGATTACTCTTTAAGTCTCCAGCTCCATAAATATATAATTTTTGCATCCATTGGTCGTTCTGCTGGATTCACTTTTCTTTTGCACTTTGTCCATTTGATTAGTTGCAAAGGGCTGAAGGGTTTTCCCAGCATGAACTGGGAATTCCTGGTATTGTTCTCAAGGGCAGTTTTGTCCAGGAGGACAGCAGTGGCAGAGCAGGAGCCAACAGACACAGCACATCAATTCCTGCATTCTTTTGACTGGCAGCTAGATTTAAGTCATGTCATTTGGGACCATTATGTTCATAGCAATGTGCATTTAATTCATTTCTAACCCAGAATGAAGATAATGTGACTAAGTATAATGCCAACACTACTGAATTTGCATTTTCAACTGAGTTACAGGATCCTCACCAGAACTCCAACATTTACATTTCATAAAAGGTTGGAAGGGAACAAGGGTCTAAGCCTCTTGGCTGCAAATTTGAAAGGGAGGATGGGATAGGAGGGAAATTCCCTTTATGCAAAGGACAACCATAGGGGTGCCTCCTGAGAGAAAAAGCCCAACATAGAAGCTGAAGGGTTATACTGGGTATGCATTTTCAGCACAAACAGTACTGGAGTCTAATACTGAAATTACCAGGAAAGCCCAGTGTCTGGTGCAACTTTACAAAGCCAGTTGAGCTGTGTCTAATCTTTCCCTGGTATCTCTGCGGGCCCTGATGTAGCCTATTTGTAGACTGGCACAAGGGCAGTTTAAATCCTTCATAAACTCAAAGCTGATGGCAATGAACTGCAGAGAAAGGCACAGTTTCTCATGCTCCAGAGCCAGAGAGAGGGTATAATACAGGTGAGCTGTGGCAGCATTACAAGCAGCCACGTGTCAGCAGAGCCAAAGTTACTATGGACCATGTACTCACACTTATCTTGCCCCTTTCAAGGTAGAATCGATTCCTCTAAATTCTAAAGAAATAACAAAATGAGGAGCCCAGGTACATGGGAAAACCTGACTCTGTCCAAAATGTAATATTTTTGTCTAGTGATACAATATCATGTTCAACTCTTCCTTTTCTGTTCTGTTACTTACATTGGTTTATTTCCTGCAGCACCTGAAAAATATATGTATGTATGTATCTGTATATATCTATATATTTGTATGTGTTTGTAAATATTTATGGATGTATATGTGCATATAGATCCTGTTATTTACCTTGAAGTACACATTCCACAATGTCTAGATGAACATCAGTGAATTCTTCTTTATCAAGAAAGACAAGGGATTTAAAGCTAGAAATTCCTACCAACCTCATCCTGCAGTGTCTTTCTGATACAGGCTGAAGCTGCAACCATTTTCTACTCTTCTTTTTCTTTGATATTATAAAATGATTCCTAAAAGTCTTTCATATATGTCTCAAAGATAGAGAAGAACAAGAGAATACCTGAAGGAAAGATAAGAAACTGCTGATCTGATGGCTGGTTAACTACATGAACAAGTAGCATTAGCACATTTAACTTGATAATGGAAAAATACATATGGATTAAATCTTAGCCAATGAAGAAAAAGGGTTCATAGAAATATCTGTTTTGCTAGGCAGCTAATCTGGAAAAAAATAATTTGGAACGTTTTGTGCTTTCAATTTTTTAATCCACCACTATTTTGACTTAAAAAACAGTTATTGGTGCAAATTTGAACAATTCAGATGTCTTTTCACAGCTTTCTTGCTTCAGTAAGAAAGCTTATCTGTGCATGATTTCAAAAGCACCAAAAGCAATTAACTGCCCGTATTTTATTAACTTTCAGTGGTTATTAGTGCATTATATATGATTCTTTCAAAAACAACCTGCATGGTCATAGAAGCAATTCTGAAACTCCCTTGGGAACAGAACAAAAAAAGGCAAGATATATCTTCTCACTGTATTTCCCTTTAACTTAATGGTCATCATGATAAATACCTTTTACCCAATGCAAACTGTTTTTAAATGGAAAATAACTAAGAAGTGTAGAGCGTTTTTTAATGTGTTACTTGAATAAATGCACAAGCCAGGAAATCATCTTATAGCAGTTTCTGAGGAACACAGTGTGTAACATCTCTGTAATAGGAATCAGGAATTAGGTGTATTCTGCACCCCTAGTGTGACCATCATTTCTGGGTCTAGGAACAGTCCTTGCAGGGGGGACAGCCTCGGCAGTGCTGGCTTCCCAGGAGGGACACAATGAGAACAGGATCGCAGCATGCCTACCCAGACAACATCAGTAGGCAGAGTTACCTGTTACAAATCAGTCTTGCCCTTCATTGGATGTGTAGTTATGTCTCCAGTCTCTAGCACTGAGCAATGCAACAACCTTACACAATGCAATACCTTACAGGGAACTGTCTCTGCAAATGTTGCTTGTAGCTTGCACATCCCTGCAAACCCTTCTTACCTTTACATTTCAAAGACTCGATTTTCAGACCTGCTGAACAGCAGAAGGTGAATGAAAAGTGGGTGTCTGTAAGGTACCACCAGTGTAAAAGCTTATGGCTAAGCAGCCATATCCTCCATGGAGAGAGAATATAAACCAGGAATTTGTATGATCGGACCCTACATTCAAATTTTAGTTCAACAGATTTTAAAACAGATTCTTCTCTTAAATGTCCAGGTCTGTTCTGCAACCGAACGTGGGATGGTTGGTTGTGCTGGGATGACACACCTGCTGGAAGAATCACTGCACAGAATTGTCCAGATTATTTTCCAGACTTTGATCCAACTGGTACAGTACTTCTTCTTTATCATCTTTTGAAGGAAGTCTTCCAAACATTCATGCCAGTCTCAGAGAGTCTGGCTGAAATTAAAATATATCAAGATTTTGGGTTGCCTAATATATGTATTTTTCATTTATAAACTATTTTATACATCAAAATGTATGTGCCCAACTGGAAGGTAAGGAAACATACTATTACATAGCTGTGAATAAATTACCCAGTGCCATTAGCTAAAACTGTTTTGTTGAGCTTATTACCTTTTTGGAAACAGGAATTTCCAAATTGGATCAGACTCAGTATCTATTTTGCTGAATTCCATTTGCAGTAGCAGCCAGATTGATCAGTATTTCTGCTCTTTATAAATCAAGATATCCACAATTAGAGATTTCACCCAGCAAGTGGGAAACTTCCAGTGTTAGTCCCAGTCTGATGGGATTCAAACCTGCATCCCAGCTTCAACAGAGGAACCTGCTCCTTTCCAGTGGAAGTAAGCATTGGACAGGATGGGTTGAAGCTTTTGCATGCCTGGAGAGCGAGCTTGTATGACAGTGCTACTGTCCACCTTTTGTGGGAATACCCTGAGACCTACCTCACAAATCTTTACAGCAGTTTACATCCCTGAGACATACAATAGGCAGCAATTCACAAAGTCTTGTCTTTCATGACCTTTTTTGGCTTTCTGACCTACGCAGTCTTGACCTCTTTTCTGTACAATGTCATAGTTCTCAAGGAAGAGTGTTACAGCAGGGACACACTTAATGGCTAATCATGGGAGCATCTGGGAGGAAACAGGCTGAGGAGATGAGACGTTCAACTGGAGGGGTGCCTTTGACCTAGGTCTCCCTCTCTGTGGTCAGCTGCTTCAACCATGAGGCTGTTTGCACAAAAGATGTCAAAAGAGCATGTTAAAAGAATTGGTTAAATTTTATTCTGTTTCCACAAAGAAATGCCCGTGTTCAGGAGAGTGCTTGAGGCTCTGGATCCTGTGGTTGCACAAGCCCTTTCCTACATGTATGTTCAATGTGCCTCTTGGATAGGTTCTGTGCCTTTTGCTTTGGCTCCATTTTTCACTTCCCCCCCCCCCCTTTTGTTCATTATATCTTCCCCATATGGCAACAGCCTCTTTAATGAATAGGACAATTTGCTACAAGACTTTTAATTTCCCTGCTTCTGTGGTTTTCATAGGAAAAAAAATGTGGCACTAACAGCTAATTTATATATACTCAATGCACTGTTGAGCTAATACCTGTGAAATGTGGTGTTGGGCAGTTTTCTGTTCTCAAAGGTGTCCCCACTACTCAAGGTCCTCATCCCTCAGTGCATGGGAGTAATTATAGAGCCACTCTCCTGTTTGCTCTCAGGCCACCTATTCCCAGCTTTTCTACTTTCCCACTTGTCTCTAGTGACTTGTTCTGTACTAATTGCTCCACTACAATAGCACTCTTCAAAGTTAACACTTGAAGCCATCCATGGATAAGCATCTCACTCCACTTATTAATTCTTATTAACACTCTCCTAGGTTCCACTAGGATAAGGTAAATTTTCACCAAGAGCTGGGAGAGGGCCACAATCAGGGTAGACAAACTGAACCAGGCAATGGGTTATTCAATACCATACTGATGTCATGCCCAGGGGGCAGGCTGGGCAACACTCGAGCTCTGGTGGGGTTGTTGTGTTTGGCTCTGGCATGGTGCAATTCAGTCAAGTTAGTTCTATATTGCTCATTTTGTATATTCTTTCCTTACTATCATTGTTGTTTTTTCTTTTGTGTTGTTCTATTAAACTGTCCTTATCTCACCTATTGGGGGTTTGCCTTTTCCTCCCTATTCTCCTTCCCATCCCATTAGTGTGGGGGAGGGGAAGGAAGTGAGCGGCCACATAGTGCTCAGCTACACCATGACAAACACGACGGTCAGTGGCTTGTATGGCTGCAAATAACTCCTTCAATTTACAGATGTGTGCTGCAGGATCTAGCCCACGATGTGTAGATACTGCAGTTACTCTTTCTTCCGTGCTTTAAAACTTGAAGATTTGGGAGTCTTTTGGTATTCCTGCTCTCAGCACACAGCCATAGGAGGAAAAGCCTCCTCCAGTAACTCATTTCGAGCTGTCCTATTTGGGAACAATACCTGTGGTCTTCTGCACTCAGTATTTTCCCTTGGCACATCTCTTCACCTTGTCAGCACCTCTGCCAGCTTCTTTGCCTGCATCCAGAGAGGGATGGGAGGCCATCCAGAGGG
>NW_008615672.1:0-7220 GCF_000691845.1 Merops nubicus | reverse complement strand
TCCCTCCAGCCCCGTACACAGGCAGCCAGCCAGACAAGGAGTGGATCTCAGAGCAGGCTGATTCCTTCCTCTGGAGGGATGCTTGTAAGGGGGCTGCTGCCACACTTCTGCATGTTTTTGACAGCCAAGTCATTCCTCGAGGGGCAGAAGGTGCCAGAGGTGCCGTCCTGTGCTCTGGGGAGGGATGGTGCCGCCGTGCCGCCGCCGTTCCTTAGGCAGGGCACAATCCTGCACCCCTCACCCAGCCCAAAGGAGCCAGTGGGAATCGTGAGCCCCTGGGGAGCACAGCCAAGGCCTTCCCCCTTCCCATTAGTCTCTAAATCACTGCTTTGCATGTGGCCACTCACTGGGTATTACAGTTACCATCAACTTCCCACCCTGGGCTGTCAGCCGACACCTTTGGGGGCTGTGGGCTGGGTCCAGAGTGGTTTCCTGCTCACAGGCTAGTCAGGCTGCCTCTAATTCAGCTCGGTTTTAAGCTTTCCCCTGCTTGGCATGCAAACAATTTTCTGGCAAGCCACATTTTTGGGGCTGCCCAGCCGTTTTCACCTCGGGCAGCAGGGAACGCTGTGGAATGGTTTGTGTGGAAGCCCTGGGATGGATGAGGTCCCTTCTCCTGGGCTGTGGGGTACCACCTCAAATCAGAAAGCACCCCAGGGCTATTTTCTTCTTTAGACATCTGGGAAACTGAGGCACAGAGAAGCAGAAGGTGACCAAACAGGTACCTGATGGAGAGAGGGGCTCGCTGTGATTTTCAGAGCACCATCAGATCTGGGCAGGCCAGTCCCAGGCGTCCTGCTGCCAAATCTGGAGCAAAACCCAAACCTAGAGCTGGGCTGTTGATCCCTGACCAAGGATTCTCAGCCCTAAGGTGGACTGGGAGCTTGTGCTCCTTTGTGGGGCCAGATCCTTCCCCAGGGCAAAGGATCCTGAACCTCCTCTGCTTCTTTCTCCCTTTGCTTTGCCCCAGCTGAGGATCAGGCCCATGATGTCGTGCTGAAAGTCTATTATTTCACAGAGGGAAATTCATGAGTAAAATAACAGATGACCTAATTAACCCCCCCTTACACACACCCATTCACATCTTCCTGCAGTCACAAGTGGCTGCTCACTCCCAGGAGAGCAGTGGGATGTGATGGCAACAGTCTCTCTGGTTTAGCATCCCCCCTAAAACCCTCTCCTTGCCATGACCTGCGTTCTCAGCTCACTCTGGATCTGCTGGTGCTGTTGATGGTGGCATGATTTTAGTTTAATTATAAAATAGCAGCTGATTAATAGACAAAGGAGCAGGGTAATGAGGTCTAAAGCAGAAAGTTTACTACCAAGCAGAGAGGACAAGGGCTCGTGGGTGCTTGTGTGGATGAGGCTGGTCCAGACTTCAGCTCTCCTGGCACTCTCTGAGAGACCTCATCCATCCCAGCCAAACAGGACAGCTCTTCAAGTACCATCACCTTCAGATCTGACAGCTCCTGAGAAAAGAAAGAGCTGGTGCCAGGGCTTGGTGAAATGAATGAGGTTTTTAACGTGCCAACAGATCAACAAACACTCCTTCCCCTGAGAACTGAGTCGCCCCCCGGGGGCCTGGAAAGTGCCAGGATTTCAAGGGTTAAAGCCTTGCGGAAGAATGTCATTTCCACGGGGCCATTTTCCCCACCCCCACAAAGATGATGAATTATTGCTTGATGCCAAAATAAAATGGCTATCACTGCCCAGCTCTGGGCCAGCGAGCTGCCAGACCCCCAGGATGGCTGTGTCAAAGGTGCTGCTTCTCATTTTTAACACCTTCCTTCACCTTCCTAAAGTTAGGAAGATTTTCCTGGGGTTGCTGGTGCTGCCTCGTCCTCCTGGCTCCTCATCTAACCCCCCTGAGAGGGAGTTTGGGTGGTTTATTTGGATGGAGAAAGTTGTGCCACCCTTCTGCAGCACCTTTACTGGGTGGTGGGTTGTGGGAGGGGGAGAAGCTGAGTGTGGTCCCACAGCTCAGAAACTGGGGGGCAAGCTGAGCCTCAAAATCTTACAACAGGCAGAGGAAACCAGTGCAGAGAGGACTAAACTGGGAGGCAGAGCTGGGAGCTGCTGGTCTTGGCTCTGTCGTGGGGAAGTCACCGAGGTCTCGCTGTGCTTCCCTTTCCCTGTCCTTAAAACAATAAAACACTGAAACACTATTTGAGAATATTGGAAAAGGTCTTTATATACCCAAGAAATCTGTCTTGGTTTTAACATATATTTTTAACTCTGTCCTAACTTCTGTGGGTGAGTGTTAAACCTGGGCACAAACAGCTTTTCCCTTTTTAAACTGAGCTGGGTAATTCATTTGAAATAAATTCTCTCATAAAAGAGGAGGGATGGACGTTGAAATGAAATTAAAATCTTAATTTAGTTTAGAAATGGCCCAAGAGTCTAATAGCTTTGGCTGGTACTTGATCAAGTCCCAAAATAAATGCTGTCTCTCCCCCACAAGTTTTCACAATAAGATGGGAATAATAAGAGCAAACAATAAGGCTGAAGTCAAGCTGTTAAGTCATTAAGGATTTTACCAAATGGCTCCTATTCCCTTCTATTTATTAACAGCTCACAGCAAGCCGTGGATCTTGATTATCTGGGTGTAAATCTGCAGGGATTTCCTTAATATCAGCCAAGTTACCTGCCACCAAGAGCAGTGTCACTGAAGTGAGCTCAGCCACAAGCTCCTGAGGTGTCATTAAAACCTCAGAAGGGGAGGAGAGGAACTCTTTGGGCTCTTATTAGAGGAAGCTAAAGAGAAGCAAAATATCGCTCAGACATCAGGGAAACTTGCTGACAGTGAGAGATGTATTGGGCTGTGAAGTAGTTTCCTATGGGAAGTGGTGGAAGTTCTGTTAAAATTAGCCTGGACAAAGCCCACCAGAGCTTTCTGCTCTCACCTCGCTGGCCTGGTGGATCTGTTTCTCCAGACCACGATTATTTTGGGCACAGAATCCAATCACTTGCTTTTTTTCCAAGCAGGGTTTCCTCCCAGGTCCCTTTCCCAGCCTAAACCCTGCGTGTCTTTGTTGTTTGACCACTGTCACCCACAAAACCTGCATTAGGTTCTCATTTAACTTCCACTGGAGTTGGGGTTGCCTTGAACAGACAGGCACGAGGGTGCAAGTAGTGGCTGAGCCTTGTCCACCCACACTGGTGCCTTTTAACAGGACATCTTGCCATGGAAGAGAAACCAAAAAAGCCAACTGTCCTTGCTCTAAACCCTCTGGAGATGACAGTTCCCCTTTTCAGGAGCTGGTTCCTGCTGTTGCCTTATACTCTGGCAAACATTGATGTTCTTCACTGCACGAAGCCTTGCCCTGGGTGTCAGGATGGGTTTGGTGCCTCTCCTGAGACTGAAGCATTCAGCTGATGCTTCAAGCATCAACGTGTGCTGCTTTGCTGGAAGGTTCAGCTGGCAGCAGCATCCTCAGAAGGATGCAAAGGGCGTGTGGCGAGGCATGAAAACAGTTCTTGAGAACCCCTGTGACTTGGGTGGCTCAATCAAAGGGGAAAAAAAAACCACCCAACCCAACCCCAGCTGCCTGCTGCACAAGCTGCACAGCAGGAGAAGGAGCTGCTGGTGGGGATGGCTGGTTTAACTGCTGCTCTAACCCTGTAACTCCCCCTTCTCAGACACCTGTGTGTCACAGAAGCACAGAATTATTTTCATTCCAAAAGACATTTGAGATCACTGAGCCCAACCCTTGCCCCAGGTCCCCACTGCCCCGTGTCCCTCACACCACATCTCCACAGCTTGGAAACCCCTCCAGGGGTGGGGACTCCACCACTGCCCTGGGCAGCCTTGGTGACACTTGAAAGGAGGAAATGTTCCTGATGCCCAACCCTGGGGCAATTTGAGGCTGTTTCCTCTTGTCCTGGCCCTTGTCCCTTGGGAGCAGAGCCCGACCCCCCCCTGGCTCCAGGCTCCTGTCAGGAGCTGTGCAGAGCCAGAAGGTCTCCCCTGAGCCTCCTTTGCTCCAGGCTCAGCACCCCCAGCTCCCTCAGCTGCTCCTCACAAGCTCTCCAGCCCCGTCCCCAGCTTCATTCCCCTTCTCTGCTCATTCTCCAGCCCCTCATGGTCCTTCTGGGAGCGAGGAGCCCAACACTGACCCCAGGATTTGAGGACGTCCCCAGTGCCCAGCCCAGGGGGGACAATCCCTGCCCTAGTCCTGCTGGCCACACTAGCACTGATCCAAGCCAGGATGCTTGAGTAGGAGAATGCAGAATTAGGTGAATCAGCCTATTCAGGCTGGCCCAGCTGCAGGGACATTTCAGCAACCGTGTTTAACCCCCAGCTAGAGCAGCCTGCTGGGCTCTGCACAGATGCTGAGAGGAGTTGAGGCTCCTCAGCCACAGGAACTTGCAATGTGTTTTTTTGGGGGGTTGCCCTGAGTGCAAACAGGCTCATCCTTTCACCACGCAGGTAGCTTTCAGTTTTGCAAATTAAAAAGAGAAGTTTTAAAAGAAAATAATACCAGTGTGAGAGCAAAAGTGACTAATAACAAGCAGGAAATGCTGCTAATAATTTACTCCCCATGCAGGTGTTTCACATTGGGGCAGCAGTCCCAGGACATGGTGGGAGATGCTCTCTAGAGTCCCTGAGTGCTGATTTAACTCTGCTTGGACCTTAACCTTTGCCTGGACCTGCTGCTGGCCCCAGCAGCAACAAAGCCCCCAGAAATAGGGAAGGAGCAGAGGGTCCCAACACCTCCAGGAGCTGCCTCTGGGTGCAGCAGGAGGCTGAAGCTAACGTGGTTGTGCTGGCTCTGTCCAGAAGATGAGCTGGACATCTGCAGAGGTTAGAGTCAGCAGCACAGGAGGTCTGCAGAGGTGGAACAGGAGGGGTTTCAGAGCTGCTGTGTCCTCAGAGAGGTTAAAGCAGTGGCAGCTCTTCCGTCCCACAGGCTATGGTGTGTATCAGCGTGATGAAAATAGCCCTTCCCCTTGGCTCCAAGTCATATCCTGCCCGACAGAGCCCTTGGGAGCCCAGGCTACTCCCCTTTTACTCATTCCTCCCGGCACCTTTAAGTCATATTCCCCAAAACACACACAAAAAAAGTGTATTGGCCCTGCATTTTCCACTGGGCATTTAAAGGAGAGGGGGAGAATCCCAGAATCCCAGCATGGTGGGGCTGGAGATCATCTCACCCAACCCCCCTGCTCCAGCAGGGTGCCCGGTGCCACATCCAGGCAGGTTGGGGATCTCTCCGGAGCGGCAGACGGCCCAGCCTCTCTGGGCAGCTGCTCCAGGCTCGGCCACCCTCACCCCAAAGAAGTTTCTCCTCCTGCTCAGGTGGCACCTCCTGGGTTCCAGTTTGTGCCCATTGCCCCTTGTCCTGTCACTGGGCACCACTGACCAGAGTCTGGCCCCAGCCTCTTGCCCCCACCCTTTAGATCTTGATCAGTATTGATCAGATCCCCTCTGAGGCTTCTCTTCTCCAGCTCAGCAGCCCCAGGGCTCTCAGTATTTCCTGGGCACAGGGATGCTCCAGTCCCCTCAGCACCTCCAGAGCCTCCCCTGGACTCTCTCCAGTAGCTCCTTGCCCCTCTTGACCTGAGGAGCCCAGAACTGGACCCAACACTCACTAAGGCAGAGGAAAGGGGGAGAAACATTTACATCACTGGGAACAGCCAGGTTGCAGCTCCTTCAACTACACAAATGGGGTTTTTAGTGCACTGCAAGCTACTGGGAAATAAAAGTCCAAGTGCAAGGGAGAGATTTAGCAAGGGGAATGTAAACTCATGTGGGAAAATAGATGTCTCTTGAAACCAGCAAATCCTTTGTGAAGTGGATTGTTTCTGACAAAACTTTTACAGGAAAGGTGTCGATCCCAACAAACCAACTTTTTTTTATTATTATTTTTTCTCCAAAGAAAAAAAAAATTGGCAACCATTTCCCACCGATTCTACAGCAAAGGAAACATGATCTCATCTTCCCCCTGAGCAGCTCCATCAGCTTCCAGGTGATAATTCATTCACCATTGTCAGGCTCCCATCAGTTTACACTGCCGGATCCCTGTGTTTGCATTGTTGATACGACACCTCTAATCACAGCATCTGCTGTTAATAGGGACCTTTTTCCTCTCAACTTTTCCAGCTTAAGCTCATTAAGATGATATTCTGCTCCTTAGCTGTGAGGAAGCACAAGGTTTAGCTGATGACACCCACTCTCATGCTTTTCCAGGCCTCTAATGTCCTCCTGTTTCTGCAGGCACCTCTGAGATGATGAGTTACTATATGGACACGACCATTGGCAGCACAGCCCCTTATCCTTTGCCTCGCCCTGGAGTGATGGTAAGAAAGGAGTTTGGGTTGTTCCTCTGTCCCCAGAACTGAGGTTTTGGTCCTTGACACAGTGGTGTCAACCACTAAATCCTTCCAAGGTTTCACACAGCCCAGTGGAGGAGTTGTGAGTGTTTACTCCGAGCTTATCGGAGCCTCCCGGGCTCGCAGAGCTCCCCTGGAAATGGGATCTGTGCCTCGGATTTCCTGTGCTGGGCTGGGGAGGAATAACCATTGTCCTCGACCTGCATCTGCCAGGGCTCAGCACAAAGCACATCGGGCTCTGGAAAAGGCTCGGGTGGATTTCTGGAGGCTTTGGGCAACTTTGGTGCTCCAGCTCCCCAGCCGACTCCTCTCTGTCTGTGCAGCTGGTGGGTGGTTATGGATAATAGAAGTCAGAGTGTGATCCAGCAGCTTTGGGATGGGTTTGACTGTGCTCTGACCCTTATCCAGAAAAAAAACAGACTTTATTTAGAGAAATCACATATTTTGTTAAGCATTTACCCAACCAAATGCTGCCCTGTGTTAAAGATCCCAGAGAAGCTCAGGTGGAAGCTGTAACTCCAAGCTGAGACATCAGGCTGCACAGAATTCTTGCTAGAAAGCAAAATTTTCACCAAATTAGGAAGAAAAAGACCACTCTGACACATGAAATGTTTCTGACACAGCTTGAAATGTTCTGTTTAAATGGTTCCAAGCATGAATCTGGCTTTTAAATAGTGGTTGGGAATGAAGTCAAACTTTTTCCCTGCAGGGAAATAATAATAATAACAATAATAATAATAATAGTAGTAAAAGTAATAATAATAATGAAGTGAAAACACCCTGAATTTGTTTATATGTAAGTATATGTTATTATCTTCTTATATAGCTATATACATATGTGCCATATATATATTATATGGTGTATGTATACACACACATGTGGAAAT
>NW_008615671.1:243-22885 GCF_000691845.1 Merops nubicus | reverse complement strand
CGGGGTTCGGGTGTCGGTAACGACAGGTAACTTTACTACAAGTGAAAGCTAAGTTTTACCAGAGGTCAGAAGAAAGAAATGAAAAAAATAAGGGATTGGTTTATTTTCTGCAACCAGAAAAACAAGGCAAAACAAACTTTTAAAGGCAAAATACACTAAGTGGACTTAGAATATTTTTTCCCCCTGGAGAATGCTATAATTCTGAAAACAAAAAGTATTTATGGAATGAAAATACTGGATTTTTTTCCCTTTAATATATACTATTGAATAAAAATCAGATTAATGTGAAGATTATATTTTGTGGAAAAACCAACAGCTCTTCCAAAATCAGAACTTTAAATAGGAAAAATAAAAAAGAATTTTTACATTTATAAAAGAAATTTTAAAATTAAAAAAGCTAACAAAATTTTACAAATTTGAAAAATCATTGAAAATTCATCAAAATCAAGCAAGAAATATGTTTTTACAAATCAACGTTTTAAAGGAAATTCTGTCCCTTTCATAGTTTCCATTGTAAGGTCTCTAGAGCAAGAACTTCCAAAATTGTGATTTTACAAACTGGTCAAACATTGGACTTCAATCACTTGCAAACCTTCTAGGCACTGAAGGAATACACAGAATAATTTTACTGTGCTATTTGTTTGGATAATTTAAAGCAAAGAATATAAAGAAAATATTTAATTTCAGGTATACAGGACATAATTGAAGTTCCACTTTTAGATATACATATATGAAATGGAAGGAATTTCTTTAGCTGATTGTTTCAAGATAGCCTTGATCAATATTCTAGGTATGATAAGAAAGGCAGCCCAGTGTACTGGCTGCAACATATATTAACTGGACTTTAAAATAAAACAAATAGTGAATAAGTAACTTTAGAAAGACCCAAGCATAGTAAAACTCATTTCCAATTAGATGGCATAAGTTAAAAAGAATAGAGGCTGGAGAAGAAAAAATGCAGAATATTTTTTTTATTGTGGTCAAAAGAAGACTGGAGAGATTTCAAAATTAGTAACTTGCATCCTATACTTAAATGCCCTCTCAAAAGACCATTTGTCGTCATCTTCTCCTACCAACACATAGCCACAAGCAGTTGTTTCAGTCTGACAATGATTTTTGTCCTAACACTGCAGAAATTTCAAATAAGTTTGAGAAATAATCAAGATAAAAGGTACAAGAAGTGTTGTAACTGACAAAAGGAAACAGGACACTATAAATACAAAATACTGTAGTGCATGAGATGACCTAAATATGCCAGCAAAGTCTTCCATGATAGTTTTTCAAAAGATGACAATTTTATACGTGATCCACATTCTACAGATATTCACAAAGTAGTGAGAAATAGTGCAGGCAGCATTACTTTGCCAGCTTTCTTCAGAAAACAAGCCACAGCAGTTGGGATCCAGATTTAGCTTTACTGGACTTGCTTTTATCACAAGAATAATTTGTCAGGTTATTTGGAAGAAGAGCTAGAAGTCTTTCTCAAAAAATACTTATTACTGCTATAATCTGTGATCACTAATTATAAAGTATAAGCACTAATTTCTTCCCATGACACTGAACATAGCTTTGACGGCAGTTTGAACAGTTATTGTTTTACAGCCTATATTAGCTTCAAGGAATATCTCTAAAGAGGGGGAGAGCTGACATGCTCACAAAAATTCATGTAACTTTCACACAATTAAAAAGTTGTGAAAATTTTTGAATTGTGAAACAATTCAAAAAAAGCCAAGTATCTCTGCAGTGTAGCAAGGTAACACTTACAGAGAGATGTCTGCTTAGGGCACAGCATTCAGTAGGTCATGGAGAAGAGCCAGAGACGAATATTGCTGTTTTGCTGTTTGTGTGACTGCTAATATATTCCAACTATTCAACAAGATGATTGTCATGTGCAGGTTCTCTGGTTTTGGATGGATGTAAGTGTTAATGTTACGCAGGTTACATAGTCACTGATGAAAAATGGAAAAAAAAATAAGATCTGACAGATAAAAAAGAAAAAAAAAAACCGTATTGTCAAGCAATTTGTCTGAGAAGTTACCACCAGACCAGGTTGCTTGAATGTGTTCTGGAAAATCTGGAGCTGCCTGAACTCACTCTGTTTCTTTAAACAGTGATAGGGTAAAAAATTATTTTTATTTTTTTTAAAGGAAAAAAACAGCTAATAATATTTTAGGTAAAAATTTTATATTTGATCAGACACAATGACAGGACAGGAAACAACTGCGCTACATAGGAATATAAAGGACCCTGTCAAACATCAAAAGGAACATTTGAAGAATAAATATATTTAGTTAAAAAACTAAGAAGAAAACCTCGTGGCAAGGTCTTCAGAAGTAAGACTTGCGGAGATTAGAGATGATAATCTTGTAGCTAAAATAAACCAACGTATAGACTTAACTGTTTGAAAACCTTTATCTTTTTAATGATTTTCATATAATGTTAAACTATTCTTTGATGCAGATCTACAAATAGGTCATTGACTTCTGTAGGGAATAAAGCTGCAACAAGCTCATTTTATCTTGCTGCGTAAGATTCACTGGTGCAGTGTCCTGTACTTCAGTCAGGTAAAGGCATAAAGCATGACTTGTAAGGAGATGAGTTTTATGGAGATGGAAAGAGGGGGGCTCCCTGAAGTGTTCTAAGATTTATTTTTTTTTTTTAACTTGCTGTGTGTTTTAAAGAAAAGAAATGAATGCCTAGTAAATTATTTCTATGAAATATTAATATTTTTAGAAAGTTAAATTGTAAAACTACTGACACATAAAAACATAAATGTATTTTTTTTAAAAAATGGAAGATATATATGATCATCTTTATATACGAGAAAAGGCATAATCTGCCAACACAGCATGAATCACCATTTTTAGTCTTTCAATGTTTTGACAATATAGATTTTTTTTTTATCCCTATTGCACACTCCACTTCATCTATTTTTATGTATTTCAGGATTTTCAAGCTGAAGGTTTCACTTAATGTCATTACTTAGGAAAACAGTTAATATTGGGTACCTGCTTACTAGAGTAAGTGGGGTGCAGGGAGCAAGTACAATGCAGTCTTGATACAAGACCATAAAGTTTAGATACACATTTTCTAAACTCTAGACTGTCTTTAAAACTTGTGGCTACAAACAGTAGTACTTATGACATTTTAATAAAAGTTACCAAAAAAAAAAAAAGGTACAATGATTTGATTCAATAGACTACACGTAATATATACTTTAATGGATCTTAAAAAGTCCTTATATAGATTTAAGTGACTCACAAATGTAAGCTTTTGACTAAATCAGACTAAACCAAATATAAACAGGAGCCAAGTAATAATTAAGTCATTTGAAAGATTCAACTCTGACTGGTTTCTATCTTGAAAAAAATCAGATGTCACATTGACATCTTTGTGGTTAAAATAATGCATTCTCATAGGTGTCTTTTCAGGGTGTCCTTATTATACAAAACCAAAATATACTCACTATTGTGTGCCTAAATATATTCCAGTTCCCCAGATGAACACATTTCATGGTTTATTGCCCACTGTAAAAATAATAGTCATAAAAACAATCACTTTTTTGCCTCAAAGGCAGCTCATTCCTATGCTGGTATCTGTTGTTCCAAACAAAAACACTCTCATTGTCCCCCTTTGGGAACCAATTCATTTCTCTGTCCACCACTGCAACACTCTGCAATCAAAAAATGTCATAGACTTTATTATAGAACAAGCTGAATTTCCTCAAACTTCCCTTGGTAAAAATGTGCCCCGTGCTGCAGAGTTCACAATTTCCTCATTCAGCAGTTTAACACCACCAGCTTTGGCAGCAGCAGCAGCAGCACGCGGCGGGGAACGCTGCTGTCACAAGCTGCAGGCTCTGGTTCTGCGCTGCCCAAATACCCCTCAGGAGTGTTCTGAGGACCACAAGCAGTGGCCAGCAAGGGGGCTGGGAGTGTCTGTATGAGCCAAAGGCATTCGTGTTTGTGGATTAACTGCTAGCATGAATTTAACTGTATGCTTAATTATACACAGCAGTAGTAGCTCCTTGTGTCATATTTCTAAAGTATGTGCTGCAGAGATGCGTATCTTGACTGAGAGATTATTTTCTTTCTGTGTCAGATGTCTTAATGATGATGGAATGTAGCACTATAAGTACAGACCAAAATATATTACATATATAGCATATAATTCACAATGTAAAGTTTAATCAATCAAAGATTTGTTGTATATTTCAGAGGAAAATGGTCATCTTCTTTCAACAGGGAAACATCTTGTCTCTTAAATCTAAACACAAGGATATTTATACTTTAATTCTGAAAGTGTTTAATTATTTTTGTTGTGAATTTAATCCAGGAATCTATTTAAATAGATAAAAATAGAAATAAAATCATACAGTATCTTGGTAAGAAAATCTTTCTTGTCAGAAAGGAAGATCACTTTATGTCACGTAACATGTTGGCTACAGTTGCTGAAATTAGAAATGACTTTTTGGTGATCTGGATCAATCCAAAAAAAATACACGTAAGTCTTGAAAAATTTCACATACAATATCCTGCACCTCTGTCTTGTGCAAAACCATTTCTACCTAGAGCATAAAGAACCATTTGCAGATTAAGGTATTATCTGTCTATAAATATTTGGGGGGTTGCTGATTTTAGTTTCACAGTTGCTTTTTTACAGCCATCATTCTCAGGTTTTACTGTTTTTCTTTATATCACCTTTTAAACCACCCATGTGCTTCACTGCTTGGCAGGTAACTTTCTCCTGTGCCTGGCACACAGTTCTTCCCCAGGCTACTTGCTGCAGCTGCTTATCATGGCTGACCTCTAGCTGTCTACTCCTGACCCAAAGTTTTTCATCAGTGATAACCCATGTCTTGCTTCCTGCCCTCATTCCCCTGGTGCTGACTCAAAACCCCTTCCAAAATGGCTGTAACCCCAAGATGTTTGCAAGTCCTTTCACTTGAGTAGACGCTGATTTTAATCTAACTTCATTATACTCTGAAGTGAATTACAAACTAACTATAAAATGAAGAAATTATAATTCAACCATAATTCCATGACAGCTCTTTCCTAACTCTAGATTCTTTGCTTACATAAAAAGCCATATAAAAATAGTGGTAGCTGTTAAAAATTATGAGGTAAGAAAATAACTATAGACATAAATTGTTTCAGGCACCCAAATGCTATGTATATTGCTTTCTGTTTGTTTGTTGGTATTTAAAGTGTGGTGATTTTATTTCTCTTGTCTTCCGATGATGAAAATGACCTACAAACAAGTGCAAAAAACAATCTTTTGTCAAACACATGCAAGACACGATCATTGGAAATCAATTTAAGATGCCAGTTATTTACAAAAACTTTTCTGCTGCCTGATATACTTTTAAGTGAATGCCAGTATCTTGAAATCTATAAAAATTGTCATATTAACTTTGCTTCATCATTTCTCAATCTGTCCCAATATTCTTAAACTTCTTTTTTATCAAAGAGAATATTTAAAGATTTCTGTGGCTCATGTGTTTTCTTTCTTCTATGTATCGTCAGAATCAAGAGAAAATACGTGATGAGAACAGAAAAAAATGCTTATTATTCAGGTCATTGAACAAGTATTTTAAGAACTTACAGCTAAAAACATTTCTGACATTTAATTTATTTCATAAATAATAATACTAAGAA
The DNA here is from genome assembly GCF_000691845.1 of Merops nubicus. Classification (NCBI taxonomy): domain Eukaryota; kingdom Metazoa; phylum Chordata; class Aves; order Coraciiformes; family Meropidae; genus Merops; species Merops nubicus. Next base: position 17,228 of record NW_008615671.1, on the reverse strand, counting down.
TGGAAAAACATTCCCTGTCTGAAATAAGAAGGGAATCGGATTGGAGAGCAATCTGGTTTTAACATAAACAGAAGGCAGGAATGAGATTATCTAATTTTATCCCTTTAAGAGTTAGACTTCTCCAAGCTACTCATTAAGTCAACTAGTGACTAGTCTTAAGGCATCCTCTGTGGTCAATGGGAAGGCGTACCCTTTTTAGTTTAGCAACCTACTAAAAATGTGGCAGAATAACCTTTGCAGATACTGTCCTAAGTACAAAAGAAGCCTGGATGACGTGACTAGCTGTAAATTGATACTGAGAGGTGAGATGAAGTGAAATTATCACATCAAAGTCTACAGAGCAATTCATTCACATAGTACAACTTCATGATATCTCTCCTATGGGTTTGGTCACCTTGTTACTCTTTGAAGTTTATACTTATGAAAATGTGAAATGCTTGATGTTATTTACAGAAAACCTACAATTTAGTACTTTTTTTTGGGGAAAAAAAATGGCATTTAGAAAGATGTGAGTCTACAGTAACTATTTTCTGTGGCATTTGTGCCACAGAATAAATATACCTGTTAAGAATAAATTAAACCAAGCTTGCCAAGAGTGATACATCAGGTTTTCAAGTGTACCGCGGTCATTGCAGATAGAATTTAAGGTCCTCTGATGTTTACACAAAATATATTTGAAGGAATACGTAGTTGTCAGGTATCGGTACATTACATTTAAACAAGACAGGTTTCTACTGTTTCATTTAATGTCAGACATTGCCCAACCTGATAAACAAGTTAGTGTATCATTTACTGTTCACATGTGGTGGTGAAATTAAGCCCTATCTTTGTGTATGGCAAAATCAAAAACTGAACCTTGAAAATAGTTCATTAAGACTTTCTTAAGGGTTTTTGAGACAGAAAAAGAAGTTTGTTATTTGGTGTTTGTTTCCAAAATTTAACACTGATTAAAAATTATCCTCGCTTTAGCTAAGATAACTTAATTGAAGACATAGTTGAAAACTTAAAAATTATTCTTCTATCAAACACATCAACATTAACTGTCAGCATTGAGCTCTGGGATAGACAACTGAATATAAAGTTTTATTGAAGGGCCAGAGTGAGATGTAAATATATAATTACTAATTTCCTTCTACCATATCAATTAAAGCCCTTCTGCACACACCTGTAAACTAGCTTCTGGGATTATTCCCAGCTGCAATCATAAACAGTGTTGTAAATATTTCTAGACAGCCAACCAAGGCTATTAAGAAACATCCAAATACCTTTTAAACCCTTTGTTTAGAACACAAAATTTTATGAAAAGGAATGTCAAATTACAATTATGAAGTATTAACTCCTCCTTCCTTTCCACTGATGTAGAAGATATTTTAATACCAATTGCAACAGAAGACACCGCTTCATGCTTTCTATGAGGATGGGAAGGGCAAATCTGCAGCCAGGCACACAAGTAAGAGCAGCTGTATTATTCCACTGTCTCTGTGTAAAAACAGGAAATTATAATGATATACAAATTCAACAACAACAACATCAAGAAAAAAGGAAATGCAAAACTGACCTTAAAAGAACTGTAAAAAAGTAACAACAGAAAAGTCATGTCTACTCCTCTGTACTTTCCTTTTTGCCCTGCCTGAAGCTCTGATTCTTCTTCAGCCTGATAGAGATTATCAAGTTGACAGGACTTCTTGACAGGATTTCTAGAAGCTAGATGTTCTTTCTGAGTCTCTTGACTTCTTTTTTCTTTTCCTAGGCCATCAAAGCATTTGTGTATATATGTAAAAGACAAATAATAACATAGATACATGTCAATGCAAATAACTGCTGTGCTGTGCAAGTGTGTACATTCATTTCCCGGATTAAAACCTAGTCTTGCTTTTAAATGGCACCAAAGTGACAATGCTGTAAGCTTTTTGGTAAAAAAAAAAAAAAAAAAAAAAAAGCATACAGTCTTTGGAGAAGAATTCATTTTCTGAAAGGAATGTATAAAACAAAAGAGAATAATTTTTTTTTTTTTTTTTTTTTCACTTAGCTCCATGTTAAGTATTGCCATGAAAACTATGCAAACTAAGTGTTTTCATTTGCAAAATGAGGGGTTTTATGGACTTTTAGAACAGTTTGAAGCTTCTCAGTTTCCTCATAAAATAACTACAATGAACCTTTAATACATCCAATGTTATTGGTTTCTACAGAATACTTTCGTTAGAAAGATTGAGTTATAGTTGAATACTAATAAATTCTCCAGAGTTATGGAGAAAAGTTATGCTCTGCAAATAGAACAAATATTTGTGGTTTTTTGTTGGTAACTCCAGAAAAAAAACATCATCTTCAGGTAGTTAAGCCAGCATTTATTTCATGTTGATTCAACTTCTGAATAACTTCTCCTCAGTTTTGAAAAAAAATATTATAAATAAGAACAGTGCAGTTGCAACTTTGAGACAGTCTAATTTTATTTATATTAAAATTTATATTTTAATTGGGTGTTTTTAAAGGAAAATTAACATTAAAACTAGTATTATTTGTTTCCTTTCCTTAGAAACCATTTTTAACAGTGTAAAGCAAATATTTAACAAAATTATAGGTATAAAGGAATTATGAAATATGTAAGATGCCATATAAAACTAGACCTCAGATCATCGTCTCATACTTTTAGCAAAATACCCAGGTAGTTGATGACTCATTGTAAACTGCTTTTAACTCTTGTTCTCTTCCAGCTTACTGAGGGAAACTAGCTATATCAATCTCAAGACCTAGAGGAATATCAAAAGGATGAACATCCAAGACAAGATGAAGACACTACCAAGTTAATATATAACAACATTAAGAGTATGGGGATTTTCAATGTGTAATGACAATTTTCTTTAATAATTAGACTCTTTGGGCTCTGAGCATCCAGTATTATCATCCTTGTAGCTACACTAGTAACTTTTCAAAATTTTGATTATCCTGTTTAAAACATTAGTCACACTAAAAATCAGTTGCTGACAACATATAGGGTGTGTTACCTTTTGGCTTATAGTGAGATTTTTAGTGTAATATTTGTCATACCAACATTATCTACTTGTTCTTTTTGTGTAACTAAAACTATCCCATTGTACAACTGGAAAAACAATACAGATTTATCTTATACTAATAGCTATAATATACTTTTGGAAAGAAATGAAGCTCTATGTGTTAAATACAGCACAAACATATTGGGTAAAGGCCTTGACCCTCATCTATTTCCCCTTACATAGATCTTTTCTACAGCATGTACCTGCTTGGTTGATGTCATACCTAGGATACCTGTAATGAACCTTCTGAGTGAGTTTTGTTTAATCCACCCACTGCATTCCCAGCATGCAACTTCAAAACATCTCTCTTGTGCCACATACTAGTGGGAGTGCTATTAATTTTGACTCTTCACAGACCAAACCAGCCTAAAGGCAAGAAATTAGTAAGTCTTCTAATGTTTTACGTTCAAGACATACAGTTCCTTATAAACATTGTTATAATGGAAATATGTAAGAGATGGATTCTTTTACTGTGCATGCATGCATATTCACCTACATCTTTTCACAGATTTGCATGTATTTAATAACTGAAAAAAGATAAAGATTCTTCTATGCTTTCAATTGCCTATGGAACTGTCATGCCGCATCAGCAAGCTTAATATTGACTTATCTGGTTGACTTGTTGACTTATTCCTGCAGCAGTTCTTTTTCTGACAAGGTCTAGGTCCTTCCACATTCTTTCACATTACATTTCAAAAATAGCCTGATGTGGTGAAACAGGTCAGCAGAAACCACTGTTGGAGATGCAGCTGAACATATGCAGTATGTCTCACTACTTTACTTACATATATTTTTGTACATATATAAGAATTTTCATATAATGCTTACATGCTTTTACTGGAAAGAAATTACTGCTTATGACAGAATTGACATATGTCATCACATGTCATGTGAAGGATGAACAGAGTTATATGATATGACATCCACAACATTACAACAGAAACGTCAATGACTCCCTTTAAAACTCATAATGAATACTATTCATCTTGGGAAGAAATGACAAATGGAGACTTGAGATCTGTACCCCGAATTTATCTGCAGGCCTCACTGATGATGGTGAATTTGTTCACATATGTGGGCCACAAATTCTTGTAAGGGAAACACAGGCTCAAGTTCCAGTATCCGTTTTGTCTGTTTGGTTTGCATTCTTTGTTCTTCTTTTATTTTGTTCCTTTCTGAAAACACTCTTCAAGCTGTCAGTCATCACTAGTATTCTTACTAGTATTGTAACTGATTTCCTGCTATTTTTATTTTTTTTCATTTCAGACACACTCCATTAGTTTGTCCCTTTGAAGCCTGATAAACCTTTCCTTTTCTGTGAGCTCTTTTAAGCCTTATTTTCATAAAAAAACAAACAAACAAACAAACAAACAAACAAACAAAAAACCTAAACCAAACACCAATATAATTACATGGATAGAGTTAACATACTACAGCTCTTTCAAATTGGCACAGCTGTTCTGCTAAATATATAAGCCAGTAGAGACACTTCATTGGGCAATGCTATGTGACAAATTCTAGAAATTATTTCATATTGGTGGTTTTACTGGAAAATAAACAGTTTCTGTTGAAAATTGCACCCTTCACCAAAGTAATTACACCAGGATGAAATCTAAGAATAGACAGCTATATTCTTTGGCTCCAATCCTGCAATAAACAAAGGATCAAGCTCTAAATTTGATTACACAAAGGACCATATCCACGTAATGAAATTATTAGCATCATGGGCAAAAAAATATTCTCAGCAAAGGCAGTGAACAGGCCCAGCCTTCTGCCATTCTGAAACATAGCCTTTACAAAGCACTGCACAGAGAGGTTTAATTTTATACCTCTAAAGTATTAAATATCAGTATTTAGCATCTTATTTCAGCAAAGATGAACATGATTAATATCTCTTCTCACAGAAAAGACCATGCTAGTACCACACTTCACACTAAGTAATGAGTTCCTCTTTAACAAGGAGACCGAATTTCTTCACGTGTTTTACGGGAGACTTGGGAGCTTAAACCATGAACCCGCTGAGATCAGTCAGGGAACCCTCCTCACCTCCCATGGGGCCAAGGTTCTGCTCAGCACTTCTGCTTAGCAACACTGCAGAACCAACTGGCACTTCTTAGATACTTATCTATACTAAAAAAAGACACTTACTGTACAATGTATTAAGATGGGAATGTATTCTCTTTTTAGAAATCTTTAATTCCTGTAGTGTTAAGACTTCAGAACAGATTTTGTGTTTAGTTTTCACATTTACTCAGAGATCGATTTATAATGATAATTGTTTCATTCATTTCAGAAAAATAAATATTTTATAACACAGAATCTCTGTAAGCAACTATAAGTACTTGAAAGAATTTTTCTTTGGATATATTTACATAAAATAAGTACTAAAAATTATTTTTTACTCTATTTTGTATCCAAGATATATTATGTTTTTGAACGTCTTTTAAAAATGAATGAATGTAAAAAATATCAGAAATTAAGTTTTAAAGAATAGCAGTTGACATTCTGAAGTATATTAAAGCATTACATTACATTCTATTACTATGCTTTATTGGAGAAAGCAGAGAAACATTACAAAAAATATTCATATAGCACAGTTGTTAGCAGGAAATTAGTAGTAAAGAAATATTTATCTTAATGAATTTAATTGCAAGTCATGAACATAATTCATGAGTGGTAAAGAACAACAAAATCATTTTATGTTTTTCATAACTTTCAATTACTTTATTTTGTAACTTCTACTTATTTTTAAGCACCATTAAGAACAGAGTAAACTAAAGTAAACCTCAATATATTAGGATTGGAATTAGTTTAAAATTCAAATTAAAAACCTAAAACATTAAAATTCAAAAGCTGTGAGTTCAAAAATCCCAGACACAGAACAGAGGAATTTTGGTCCTGTGTCTTATAGGGGCAAACCATCTTCAGTGAAGCTATGATTTCCTTAGGGAAGGCATGTTTCTGCAGAAAATCAGTAAGGATTCTTGATAGGCTTGGCATTAGACTAACTACAGGTTTGTTAAAGGGTTCCCTGAGCAATCTGAAGGCAGAGTTCCAATCTTAGTTTAGACAAGAAAATTAACTACTCATCACATTTTACAGTGTTTGTATTTGAGTTTCCTTTACTCCCCTGAAGCATGGAATTAAAGAGAAACAAATAAAACTCAAGCTTCTCTCTTACAGATGTGAATCCTGTTTTCCTGTATTTTAATGGTAGCATAACTCATCAACATCCTTCACCCTGTAGTCAGCAAACTGCAATGATTTCAGGAAGAATGTTAAGAGCTATATTTAACACTAGTGTGAAACAAGTCAGTGCACCTACTGCACTGCAGATGTGGTATTTTGGCTATGCACCTCATATGCACTTCCATGTTTGTTGGAAACCAAACACTTGAAATTACAAACTCATCTGCAAAATTTTATATCTTACAGAAGCTGGTTCTGTTCCTTAACATAGCAGCAACAATTATGAACTGAGATACATATAATCTGTTTTGTCATTTTGCTTCAGAATGCTAGGTAGTAAGCATTACACAGCATTTGGACATTCCAAATGAAAAATAGGCTAAGGTTTGGTGTATTCCTAGCCCATTAATAAAAGATTTTTATTTTTTTTAGATTCAACCATTATTGTGGATTGTTTATTGCTCACACGTGTAAAACTCTTCAAGGCCAATTGAAATGCAAACTAGTCAGTTAGGGTTCATCATTTATATTACACATTGGCGTTTTCCAACTCCATGTAGTTTGCAGTAAAATCCGAGAACCAAGGGTTCATCTATCACCTGCTTAATTGTCTGTAACAAACACTTGGGCAGAAAGAGGAGGAAAGTGAAGGGAGGGAAGTGTATTATCAACATAAACTGCAATCAGGGTTCTTCTGTTATCTTTATCTAGCACAACGACATCTATTCCTGTCCATAGGTCTATGTAAGGAATAGATGGGGAAAGGAGAAATCCCTGAATACTAGAAAAATTATTTTGCCCAAAGTTGTATATTTGATACTTTCTAATAAGTATAGTTTTAAGAATGTTCAGGTTTATTTGCAGTATTTCTTTTCCATTAAGAATATGTATAAGGAGGATGCTTTAACTAAAATAACAGCAAGTGCAAGTACTTTGCTGATATAAACAAAGTTAACAAAGTTAACAATTACTGCAGTAATTGCTGTGGAATATTCAAGATGATGCAAATTAATTTAAGTTCATAATAAGTACTGATTGCACAGGTTTAAAATGTTGACTGCTTGCTAGGAACAATTGTTTGCAACACTTGTGTGCTTTAGTTTCCCCACGTGGACTAACAGAAAGAAATTTCTCCATGGAGCCTGGAGCGCTCAGAGATACATAAGGAACTCCAGAGAATTTTCAATTAGTTTTCATCATAGCTGTATCTCTACAGCACTGTGTGCAAACATAAGGCACGGGAAATAACCCACACTGCTTTGCATTCTTCTGTTCTTTTGTGACAAGAATGTGATGTGTTTGGTAGCGTAAGAGGCTTGGAGGTCAGTGAAAACAACAGAAAACCCACCCAAACTCCTCAATCTATTAAAAAATTAGAAAACTCTGAAAATATGACTTCTAAAACACTTACTAATTTTAAGAAACTTTTGTCCAGGTGTCATTATATACATGTATTCTTAAAATGAAATACAAAATGGTGGAACTGAGAATTGACACGTCAGTATTGTGTAGCCATTAGAACTTTCACCTTTGAAATTTAACACCACAGGATTTCTGGGACAAAGAGTAGAACTTTAGATAGCAATCATACATAATGCTGCAGTAATTAAACTAACAATGTAAGTTTTCTGTAATGTTGCTATCCTTAAATCATGTAATGGAAATTCAAACACTAATTGCCATTATTTAAATACGAGCTAAGCATCCAGACTTGGGAATTTCAGCTTAAACTATAGCTTATATCTTTTCTCTGTGATATAAACTGGAAGTCTGTAAAAACAGAAGTGATACAAAACAAGAAGTCTATTTAGAAAGATTGTCTATCCACCAGGAGAACTGCTGAGTTCCAGATATTCCAGTAAGTCATTTCTCATTGTTGGGGAAAAATAAAGTCCTTCAAACCAACTTTTTCATAATTGTTTTCACTGCCTACACTTTATTTTATATGTAAACATTCCTTATTTGAAACAACAAAAAAGTCTCTCTGCTAATCTATTTTTTCTCAGACTGGCTGCAACATACAAAACTTTCCAACAAAGCCTCTCATTAAAAATCTATATGGATAGCAAATAGGATTTAAATTTCATGTGTTAGGTGTTTGTTATGTTTGTTGAAGTTCATTACTGAGAATGTACATAAAGATTTCAATTTCTCTATTTTGGGGTATACCTAAGAACAGTTTTCCTTAACTGACTTAATACGAACCAGTTAAGCACATGCCCTTTAGAAACAGGCTCTTCAAAGTCTGGAAATATGTATTTGAAAAACGTGAGTGGGTACCTCTGATATAACCAGAAGTGACACAAGGATAAGATTTAAGTCTCAGTATTACAATTCTCTGGTTGGGATGTAACAGTAGAATAGGCAACGTAACTGTAATAAAAAGACTGAAAATATTCCCAGAAGGAAAGGAATCAAGTGAATATTTGATCTTGCATTTGTGACTCCTCTGTGGAAGTATCCATGTGAAATTTCATCTTTTCATCCCTTGGAGAAAACAAATTGCCTAGCTACTTGCCTTTGGCACTTCGCTGTTTGGTCTTACAAATGAAAAAAAAAAAAAAAAATAAATTGCAAGTTAGCATCTTCAGAATCTTTCTCCCACCATACACTGTGAAATGAGTCATTTACTGGGATTATTTCTTCTTTTGTGGCACCAGCAGGGAAGCGTTGGCTGCAATACCTGTTTTATAAACATAAGTTTACAGAGCATTTATCTTTACTACATTTATTCTGAGTGTATTTCTGGAAAAGATTAATCCTGTACAGCTGACATATTCTAAAGGTTAATAATCTACACAACATCACAGATGTTCAGGATACCTTTTGCTGTGGATGTTCAGAGCAGAGCTGCCAAGGTCTAAGGTCTAAATTTTACTGTCTTTCCTGTATATGAGACCCTATGGTTAACCTTCAGGTCTACAGTCATTGGCTTCTAACAGGTTTTTGTAGGCTGGCCTTGGCTAGCTGCCAGATTACCACCTAGCCACTGTCTCACCACCACTTCAACAGGACATGGTGAGAAAATAAGATGGAACAGCTCATGTGTTGCGTTTAATACACAGACATAATTTACTATTTAGAATAGTGGAAAAAACAGATTTGACTTCGGGAAAACTAATTTAATATCTTGCCAATTAAAAACAATCTGGATGGTGAAAAAGTTAAAAGCTAGAACACCTTTTCTCCTGCCCCACACCTTTTTCCAGGCTCAACTTCACTCCTTCGCTCCCGATTCACTCCTACTCTGCCCTGGTGAGACCACACCTGGAGTAGTGTGTCCAGTTCAGGGCTCCCCGCTTCATGAGGGACAAAGATCTACTCGAGAGAGTCCAGTGGAGGGCTACAAGGATGATTGGGGGACAGGAACACCTGCCTTATGAGGAGAGGCTGAGAGACCTGGGGCTTTTTAGTCTGGAGAAGAGAAGACTTAGGGGAGATCTAATTAATGTGTATAAATATATGCGGGCTGATTGTCAGGAAGGAAGGGTCAACCTTTTCTCACTTGTACCCTGTGATAGGACACGGGGCAATGGTCACAAGCTGGAGCACAGGAAGTTCCACCTCAACATGTCAACATGAGGAAGAACTTCTTTACTGTCAGGATTACAGAGCACAGGAACAGGCTCCCCAGGGAGGTTGTGCATTCTCCTTCCTTGGAGACTTTTCAGACCCGTCTGGATGCGTTCCTGTGTGACCTGCCCTAGACTAGATGGTCCTGCTCTGGCAGGGGGGTTGGACCCGATGATCTCTGGAGGTCCCTTCCAATCCTCAACATTCTGTGATTCTGTGATTCCTCTGCCTCATCTTACCTCCTTGAGCACCACAGGGGAATGGGGAATGGGGGGTTGTGTTGAGTTCATAACAGCTCCTTTCTGCTGCTCCTCTGCATTCTTCCCCTGCTCCAGCTTGGCTGTAGTCCTTCAGGTTACACTTGTTCTGTCCTGGAGTCCTCAAGGGTTTGCATTGTGGGTATCTGCTTCAGTTTAGTCCTTCCCAAGGCTGCAGGAAAATCTTTGCTCTGACACCTGGATCATGTCGTCCTCATCCTCTCCCCCCTCTCCCATCGGCGCTGTTGGGGCCGTTCCTCGCCCTTTTCCCCTCGGGGCCGGCAGCGTCCTGTCCTGCCCTTCCCGCCCCGTCTCTCCCCAGGCGCCGCCCTTGCTTTTGCCCCCCCCTGCGGGGGAGGTTGGAGCCGGCTGGGACCGGCTGTGGCTCCTCACAGGGGCCACGTCTGTGGCACCCTCCGCCAGCACCGCGGCACCCGCACCGCATGCACACGGACCGCCACACATTGTGTCCGTAGACTAATAGAGTGATGAGTTGTTTGCTGTTATTTATGTTCATCATACTTCATCAAATCATTTCATACAATGCATGTGATGCCACAACAGTCAGATGGTGCTAATCATAAATCGCATTTACCATGTAAGCTAGATTCTGCAATATTTGTCTTTAAAATGTCACAGTTTACATAGCACACTTTTATTCCAGTTTTCTTATGCTGAATTACACAGGCACGCAGACATTATGAGTACAGTGTCTCAGTAATACTAGTTAAGAATGAGGTGAACCTCCAAGAACCAGTCCTCATTTAATATCAAACCCGCAGGTAACATTTATATTCCAGTAACTAAGCAATAACATACCTCTTCAGTAGTCCAGAGTCTTTTGGACATCACAAGAAAGTATGCATATGTATGTTTACATTCCAGTAAGCATATATATGAGATACATGCAGTATACCAGATCAAGAAAAATACATGACAGTACACTACTAGCAAATGAAAAATCATCATCTCCTACTCTGTCTTCAGGCAGAAGAGATATATGTACAGCTGTTCAAAATGGATAATAAATTTGCCCATTCTTTAACACCATTTAAAAAGAATTTTTTTTCTTCCTGGCATTTTCCCTTTTGATTTGTACATAAGTATTCAAGTCTGCAGCATCAGATTTTTGCTATCATTAACACACATTGGTCCAGTACAAGTTATCATAAGTTACTTATTTGCTCTGTCAGCTCCCTGGAAAGTAATATTTTCCATAATCCAGAGGGAGGAATCCTGCCCATGAATGGTTATTCTGTATTGTTCATACTGCTGTCCTGAAGCATCCTGGCAACTACAGAGTTTTTGTTGAATTACTCAGTTAGGTAACACTTGTATTTAATAAAATATAGTCATATTTTCTTAAGAAGAAGAGCAGAATGAAGAACTGTGGACTAGGCTGGCTGAACTGGAAAACATGCATTCAAAACTTGCTTGGGAGTGATTCATGGGCTCATATAATCATTCACGGTATCTCAACAATTTAATATCTAAGTACTTAAATGCCTTCCCTCAAGTATATGAATAGGGCTTTAAAAATAGAACTACTTGTAACAGTTAGCCAGGGACACTGTAAGTGCATATGCAATTAAAATAGTTTTCCTGATCATATTTACCGCATTCTCATTTTTTGTTTTATGTTTCTGTGTATGTCTATCTTGTAACTGCAAAGCACTCCCTGTGCCTGCTGCCTGTTAGTCTGCTTTCAAACATCTAAGCTGCAGTATTTATCCATCATTATCTCTTCCTTTATTTCCCAATTAGTTGTGTTCTCTTGATGTTAATATTTTGTTTTACCTATAACAGCCAACAAACGTAGCATGCCTTTTGTATTCTGGAGTATGTAACACTGTGATTTGCTCAAGAAAGTATTTTAAGACACCTTAGGTATTAGTGATTTCCATGAATGTAAAATATGGAATCAGAATATATGAAAACCCACACTCTCCTTCTAAACTTCAAAACTACCTCCCCTACTTCTTCAGCTGATACAGGCTAGCAATAGTCACGTTCACTAGGACTGACAGATGTCTCCTCTGATTTATTTGTTACCTTAAGTTTCCCAAGACTGGATGTTATCTTCAAGTAGCTAAATTATTGCCTTAATTTCTCTGGAGTTGTATAGCCTCTCATTGTATATTCTCTACAATTCTTATTGTGAGCCACCTGAGGAAAAGCTGTTTTTTTTTTTTTTCCTTTTTACATTTGTACAGTCCTTGCTATTACGTGCCTCTAAACTTGATTTGCAGTTCCTGTGTGTCATCACAGTAAAATTAAACTACTTTCTGTATCGTTTGAACAGGAAATAACATTTCTCACCATTTTTCTGATGCTGATCTTAAAACTAGGGTAAATGCTAAGAATTCGATAATTTCACTGCCTTGAAACACTGAAGTACTGTCTCATGGCTATTTGATATGCTCATCTGTTTAAGCAAATGTGACATACATTTAGTCTTGATTTACTAAAGACTTGTAGACTTTACAAAACACAATGCACTGAAAGTGAACACTATTTTCCCTTAAAGTTCCTTATCAAGGCCTCCCTGGAGCCTTCTCTTCTCCAAGCTGAACAACCTCAACTCTCTCAGCCTGTCCTCACAGGAGGAGAGATGTTCCAGCTCTCTGATCACTTTTGTGTCCCTCCTCTGGACACACTCCAATAGGTTCATGTCCTTGTGTTGGGGTCTCCAGAGCTGGACATGGTACTCTGGGTGGTTTCATCAGGGTGGAGTAGAGGAGCAGAATCATCTCGCTTGCTCTGTTGGCTACGCTTCTTTAGATACAGTCCAGGATATGATTTGCCTTCTGGGCTGCGAGAGCACATTGCCACTTTATATCCAGCTTTTCATCTGCCGTACCCTCAAGTCCTTCTCTGCAGGGCTCTTCTCTAACCCTTCATCTGCAGCAACTACTGGTACTGGAGATTTCCCAATCCAGGTGCAGGACCTTCCACTTAGCCTTGAGGTTTACACAGGCACACTTCTCTTGCCCAGGTCCCTCTGGATAGTATCCCACCCCCCAAGGTGTGTCAATTGCACCACTTCATTTGGTATCATCTGCAAACTTGCTGAGAGTGCACTTGATCCCACTGTCTGTGTCAATGATGAAGATAATAAACAGTACTGATCCCAGTACAGACCCCTGAGGGACACCATTTGTCAACCATCTTCATCTGGACGTCAAACCACTGACCACTACCCTCTGGATGTGACCATCCAAACAAGTTATTGTCCACTGAACAGTCCACCCATGAAGTACGTATCTGTCCAATTTAGAGAGAAGGCTGTTGTGGGGGAACCATGTTAAAGGCCATACAGAAATGCAAATACACATCTGCTGTTCTTCCTTTGTCCACTGGTGCAGTCACTCCGTCATAGAAGATCACTAGGTTGGTCAGGCAGGATTTGCCCTTGGTAAAGCCATGCTGGCTGTCTTGATTCACCTCCCTGTCCTCTGTATGCCTTAGCATGATCTATACTAGTAGAAGATATTTGTTAGGAAATGCACTTAAAGGGATGTTGATCATGCTTCAAAACTTTAAAACTCAAGGTGAGGAAAGTTCCTTTAATTCATACCCTTCTTATATGCAGGAACAAAGAAAAGTGACAAGCAAGATGTGTTGGTGCTATAAATACAAGATTTTAACACACTCTCTCCTCTGAGTACCACATTCTTATCACTTTTTCAACCTTTTAGCTTCCCTCAGCTGCAATCGATGTGGTTTATAGCTTAGAGTAGAACCATCTAGCCACCTGGTGTTCTAAAATCAGTCATTCAGGTTAAGTCAGGTTAAGTTTTCTCCTATAAGGATATCTCACAGATAACTGTTCATATCCTCTTAATAGTGTTTCTGTGATTATTTTTCTACATTTTCTTTCTTCAGCTGCATGAAGGTGCATAAATTGTTTGGTTATAGCCCCCTAAATTATGAAGCTATATTTTTTCCGTATATACTTCTCATTTTATTAACCCTTTTGCTTATTAGCTATCCTCCTCCTAGCTACTGTCCCTTTTCTCTATGATCATACGTGCCTGTATCATGTTGTTCATCTTTTTGTTTTTTTTTTTTTCTTTTCATGATTCATGAAATGGACAAGAAAGCAGCATTAAAAATCAAACAAACAAAAAGAAGAAAGAGGAACTAGGTTATCTAGGTGAGACTTCTAAGGAAACACCTGTATATCTGTGAGCATTTGGGTCTCTTTTTGAAGTCCCAATTGGACCACCGATGTCACACAGAAGGGGCAGAGCAATGACAGTATTAGTGGCCTCTTTCTGAATGGTTCTTGAACCTTTAATTTCTCCTCTACTGTACCAAACATTGGTATACACTTGCTATTCATCATTGTTCAAAAAAGAACGAACTCTTTTGCTGTTATATACACTCCTTTTATTTCATACAGGAAAGCCTCTCCCAGGGGGACTTTTAACAGAAAAAATATTTATCAGAGGATTTATTTATTTCGTAGCCCAGACTAAAACTTTTCAAACTAAAATTTACTTTGCCTGGTTAGCAAATTAAAATTAGCCTGATCATCATTAAAAACTCAGTAGTCTCTCTTCTACCTATTTTCTCCCTTCAACAATTAACTGCAAGCTGTTGGCTGTATAGATAGGGAGAACACTGAAGTAAACATAAAATAAAAACTTTTAATGTTATTAAAATCAATCTAAACTTCAGGGCAAAGATAAACTAGAACACCATGGTTTCTCTAAAATACTTTTGTATGAAGATGGGCATATGACAATTTTTCAGTTGATTAATAGGATGTAATGGATGGGGAAAAAAAACCCAAAAAACCAGAACACTTAGAATCGAAGACATCACAAAACTGAGCAAATGATTACAAAATGACTTGGCCAAATATCTGCTTTACGTTCACCACTGAATGCAATCATAAGCATAATATCCTTATACTGACTATTTGCCTTCAAATGAATTGTTGCAGGCAAATTTATCTTCAAAGATTTCTCCCAGTTAGGGAACACTTACCTTCTTCCGACATGGAACACATTTCTATACATTGCACTGTTGAAGTCAAGTAAATGGAAAATAACTTTTACCACACACAGACTAGAAATGCCCTTACATTAGGAAAAAAAACCCTCAAAACATCTTTTTGGGTATTTTTAAGTATGCATGGAATTAAACTGTAAAATTATGTGGGCAAATTAAAAACTATCAGTGAGCAATATTCCTAAATATGGTCTAAAATGTTTAACTGTCAGAGGTAATAATTTATAAAATAGAACTGTAGACATTTTCCTGATAGATCTGAGGGGCATGTTAATGGAGCACAATGAAGACAGATAGCTCCATTCTAATACCATTGAGCAGACAGCCACCTCAAGAAATGCATCTCTGTCAGTGCCCATCAATCTCACCATGATAGCTGCTTAGATTAGACACAGAAAAAGTACTCCTGTGAATCTTTAAGAGGCTATTTCTGTCTTTTGTGGAGTTGTTTAACTTTGGGGTTTTTTATGGATTTGGCTGGGCATTAGTGCACACAGGAGCCTGCAGACCTATCCTTATAAAGTCCCATAAAACCCATTGTCAGAGAAGCATAAATTGTATCTTTACTGATTTCCCCACTTGGGCTTCTCCTGATTCACATTATGTACATTTTTATTGTTTTTGAATCTGTTGTGTAACTCTATTAATAAAGATGTGTATTTCAACCATCTCATAAATTTTAGATAAAAATGTCATGGTTTAAGCCCACCCAGCCACCACTAAGCATGAAACAGTATGTTGCTCCCCCTTACCCTCCTCCAGTGGGATGGGGAGGACAAAATAAAACAAAAGCCTCAAGAGTTGACACAAGGTATAGGGAGGGCTCACTCACCAATTACGGTTATGGGCAAAAGACAGATTTGACTTAGGGTAGCAGAATCAATTGAATCTTAAAAACCCACCAATTTACCAACTGAATCAGAGAAGGACAGTGATAAATACAGCTAGATCTTAAAAACTTCTTCAGCCCACTCCTCATGTCTTCCCAAGAACAGCTCTGCTACCTCTGCCCCCCAGCAGTGCAGGAGGGCATGGAATGGGGGTTGCAATTGGCCCCAGTCCACCCCATATTGTTTCTGCCACTCCTTCTTCCTTAGGGGGAAGACTCACAGTCCTCCCCTGTCTCCCAGGGGAGGCAGCCCTCCACAGACTTCTCGTACCAGCTTGAGTCCCTTTCATGGGCAGTAATCCTCTGAATGACAGACTGCTCCAGCACAGGCTTCCCTCAGAGTCACCTTCATTTAGCCTCAGCAATTCCTTCTTATTTTTCCAAAGAGCATTCTTTCTTTTATCTGTATTTTTATTCTGATCTGTTACCGCACATTACAGAGTTCCAGGTGTGTATATTTGTGATGTCGTCTGAGTTAATATACTGAGCCAATTCTCCACTTTAATGTGTGAGATGCAGTGTATGATTTCTTCATCCTCCTCCATTTTGCTGTAGCTTAAATCTAACTGATGATGACTGTCATTTCAGTCTGAAAGTCCAGCATATCCCTAGAGAAATATGGTGAGATTACATCTGTTGTGGTGTGATTGTCATAAGAAGAAGAGGTAATACAGAAATGCTGAGTGGTCATGGAGACAAAAAAAAAAAAAAAAAAAAAAAAAAGAAAAAAAAAAAAAAAAAAAAAAAAGATTAATGACATAACTTAGGAAGCAGAACAAGGTGTCCTCAGGGGAAATCATAGAAAGAAAGAGGTGAAAAATATGTTCTTGCATCAAATTAAGGCATTGCCATCTCAGTGGACAGACCAACTAGATGGGTAAAGTGTGACTGGACAGTTAGTTGCCAGTGGGTCATACTCTGCTGGAAGCCAGTAACAATTGCTGTACTGAATAGGTCTAATTTGGCGCCTGTCTTAAGATTATTAGCTGGGAGGGGTAAGATGCATGC
>NW_008615671.1:0-215 GCF_000691845.1 Merops nubicus | reverse complement strand
TCAGACAACACCAGCGAGCAGTGGAGTGGGTTGCCTAGTGAGGTTGTGCAATATCTATCCTTGGAGGTTTTCAAGACCCAGCAGGGTGAAGCCCTGAGTGACTTGTACTGACCCCAGAACTGATCCTGCTTTGAGCAGGAATTTGGACTGGACGTGTCTCATGGTCCCTTCCAACCTGAATTACTCTATGTAACAGACGAGACTGTTTCTTATAT
>NW_008615670.1:5542-24267 GCF_000691845.1 Merops nubicus | reverse complement strand
AAATCTTTGAAGGCCAGAGGGGATGGTACAGCCATCTCCTCTCACTGTCTGAACCACCCAACGTGCATGGCCCTGTGACTATCTCTGTTTCTTAAGAGCAGTGATTTTCCCAGGAGAAGCCAAATCCTCAAGCCTGAGATGAAACTTCTTCTTTGCTTTTCATAAAGTCACCTTTGCAAAAGAACAGGAGCCACTTTGCAAACCAGGAGATGCTTTTCCCCTTCTGGGAATCTCTCTGCACTCCTCCTACTCATGTGCTTGTGCTTTTTGATTTCTGAAGACCAAGATTTCATGATCTCAGGGCTGTCTCTGTGCTGATGGACAACCACACTTTGCTCTCAGGCTCTGGTGTGTCAATGGAACCTTCTTCATCCTGTTTGCAGCTGATCACTTCTCCTGACACCCCCTATCCCATTCTTCCTGGGTGGCTTGCAGAGTCCCTTCTCACCATGATTTCATCCATCCTATGCCCCGAGGGTCATTGCAAGTCCCTTCTCTGCAGTTATTTCTGCACAGATGAGGCTTTAATGAAAACCACACCTCACTATCTGCTTCATTTCCAGACCTGCTATATTAGCTCCTGGTTTCTTCCTCGGTTTTCATTTCAATTCAGAGTAGGTGAAGGAAGAAGGTACATCAGTGTCCTCTCCAAAATGTGCCCTGCTCCAAATCAGAATGACTTTTCTGACCCCATGCTGCCACATCAGGACTGGTTGAAGAGCTAAAAAAGCAGAGTGGTGCTGTGGAGGGAGGTAGGACTGGATGGGGGATCTTGAGTCAAGTCCAGGTCCCTGCCATTGCTGGCATCATAGACTCATAGAACAGTTTAGATTGGAAGGGACCTTTCAAGGCCATCCAGTCCAACCCCCTGCAGGGAGCAGGGACAGCCCCAACTAGAGCAGGTTGCTCAGAGCCCCGGCCAACCTCCCCTGGGATGGTGCCAGGGATGGGGCAGTGACCACCTCTCTGGGCAACCTGAGCCAGTCTTTCACCACCCTCTGTCAGAATGTCTTCTCTCTATCTAGTCTAGATCTCCCTTCTATTAGTTCAAAACCATCACCCCTTGTCCTGTTGCAACAACCCCTGCTAAAAAGTCTGTCCCTGTCTTTCTTACAGACCCCCTTGGAGTACTAAAAGGCTGCAAGAAGATCTCCCTGGAGCCTCCTCTTCTCCAGGCTAAACAATCCCAACCGTCCTCAGCCTGGTCTCCTAGCAGAAGGGTTCATCCCTCACATTGTGTGATTCTGTCTGCAAACTTTTCAAGCTCCATCCTCACCTTCCTTTGCTCATTTGCTGTTTCTGCTTGTCCAGCCCAAGAGTTCCTCACTGCTGGTGGCTTGGGCAGGCTGGTGGTCCTGTTGGGCTATAGCTGCTGCATGGGAGAGCTGGTTGCTGGACTGATGATAGGGTTAGCCCAGAAACACCCCACTTGAGTGAGGGACTGGCTTGGGGTGACCCAGAAATGTGCTTTCTCTAGCAGCTTGCATCCTCTTTGGAGCACAGGGATGACATCCTAGAAGTTGGGCCAAAGGGAATTTCCTGCTCTATGTAGGAAGGGATGATCACCCCAAACAAGGCTGGTGAGCCCAGGATCATCAGGGGTTGCTTTTTGCAGGGTTTCTGGGTGATGCAGCTGCCTGATAGCAACCCAACCTCAGAGGGGGCTGCAGATAACAGCCCCCAAACCCCACAGGTTTGCTGCCATGGGGAGTGACACCAGCCTGGGAGTGACATGTGATGACCAACGCTCACAAAGCAGCATGAAGAGAAAGGAGAGGATTGTTTGGGGTTTTTTAATTTTGCTTGGGTCTCCATGCTTTCCTCATGACCACGTTACCCTTTGCTCTGCCTTAGGGAGGAGCTGAGTCAGCAGGTTAGCCCCCAGCTGCTGCTCAGAGGACTTCGCACTGGGTTGGTTTGTTATTTTTGAGCACAGCCACTTCTATTTGGCTATGAAGTGACAAGCAGGAAACGTTTCTTGGACTTTCCAGATAGCTGAATCTGTTGCTGGGACCCTGCTGTGGAAGCTCATAGGAAACTTGTCCTTGGGTGATGAGCAAACAAAATAGGATTTGGGTGCAGATGTAACTCTTGATACTTGAAGTGTCAAATTCTCTGAGCAATTATCATGTTTTAAATACAGCTTCTATCTTTCTGCTCATGCATATACTGCCTACAATATCTGCAGGGTGGCTGTGTGTAAATGATGGAGCTGTATAATTACACCTACTGAGGAAGAGATCTGTGTTTATTTTAAAATATGATCTATATCTGTGTATTTAAAGGAAGGGTAGTACACAGATGGAATCTCTTTCAGGTCACACTTCAATAATGATTACCCTTTAACGATGCCGTGGTAATTTTTATTTTATTTTGCCTTATTTTATTTTAGTTCCCTCTAATAACTGCTAATTTTCCAACCAGAAAGGTCACGGCACAGACTCGAGTAAACACGTCGTAAACGGGAGGTAGTAAATAAATCCTCTCCCCAGCAGCAGGGGTATTAAGCACAGCAAGGGTGCAAGGGCTGGGAAAATAGTCTTGTCACTAATATTCTGATTATCTGAATGAATGGTGGTGGTGTAATGAAAGATCAAACTGCAGTAGTTGTATCGAAGGGTCTTTGATGTGGGGTTAAATTCCTGGTAAGTGCAGTGTAACAACAGGACCCTTTTTTTTGTTTAAGGTATGACCCACTGCTACCACCTCAACCAGCTCTGCTGGTGCCTTCAGCTTTGACTTTTAAGGCTGGATCATCTATTCCCATCCTTGTTACTGTTGTGTTTGGGTATTATGTGTCTGCTGAGATTTTTCCCAGGCTTATTGCCTGGACCTGGGATGGACGAGAGGAAAAATCAATCTGTGCTTACCCTGCTCCTCCTGCCATAAAAACCCAGCCCTGATTGCTTTTGGAGATGAGAGACAAGCCTTGGGTGGACTTAATATCACCAAAATCTTACCCCGAAACTTGCAACTGAGACCATTGCTCCAGTTTTATTTATTTATGTTCTTGTTTGGAGAAAATTTGATAGGCCACAGAAGGCTGGAGCTGAGAGGCTGCTCAGTGCAGGGAAATTCAGGAAGAGTCTTTGGCAAGTGCTGCCAGGGATGGAGCTTGTGTGTGGGGAGGAGGATCAGCCCACAGAGGAGCTGATGGCTGTGCCAAGGATTAACTGGCGAGGGAAGGTAATCCCAAGGTGGGATAGCTTGGATTTTTGGGATAGAGAGCCTGTCTCAGGGCTGGGGATTCAGCTGCTGAGTGCTGATACCTTTGTGGCAGAACAGCAATTCCAATTTGGATGAGTGTCTGGGCTGCACGCAGCAGTTTGAATTGAAAGGGTAAAATCCTGGTCCCCTTGTAACTGGTGCCAGAGTGAACAGCACTGGGGATGGCTGCCCACGCTGGGAGGGAGGTGGATTGCAGGTCCTGGTGGTGGAGCAAAGCAGCTTTTTGGGGGGGGAGTGTTTGTGGGAGTAGGGGTATGGATCTTTCTTTCTCACCTGCTCCCATCGTGCTTTCTGCACCACTGCTCACCTCTCAGTCAGCTCCACTAGGGGGGTGTGGGTTTTCTTTTTCCACTTCAAACTCCTCCCTGCCAACTGTGCTGGCTCCTGAGGAAACAAAGCGTGGCCTGGGCCTGGCACATCTCTGCCTGCAGCTCTCCTTGTGCATGGCTGGGCTCCTCACACCTACTTGCTGGGGAAGCTCTGAGCTTGTCCTGCCTTATAGCTCTTATACCTTCTTGATCTTTCATTATCTCATCACCTGGTTGGGGTAGAATCATAAAATCATTGCAAAAGGCCTTTAAGATCACCAGGTCCAACCATTAACTTGACTCTACCATCCCACTGTGAAGCCATGTCCCTGAGCACCACATCTACAAGGCTTTTAACACATCCAGGGATGGTGATTCAACCACTTCCCTGGGCAGCCTGGTCCAGTGCTTGGGTGATGGGATGGATTTGGGTAGTTGGATGTCTCTTTGAAGAATTGCAGCATCTTTCTGACTTGCATATGCCTGATCTTATATTAACTTCACAGAAGCAATACCTTAAGATACAGCCTTAAGGGGCTTTTTGTATCCTAAGATCCTCCTGGACTTGTCCTGGATGGTGCTGGGAGCTTTGTTCAGGGGATAGACACTGCAGCAGGACCTCCTGAGAAGCTCTTAGGTCCTGACCCTTCCCTCCCTCTGTCCCTTCATGTGACATTGAAAACCTGTGTGAGCAGTGAGCAAGCCACTGTGCAAGCCCCCCGTGCTCATGCTGCTGTTTTACACTGAGAATTCCTCCCAGGATCAGCATCTAGAATTAATTCAATTAAAGGAGCCTCATCATTCATTTATGAGGAAGGGAGACATGAAGAGCTGCACACAGAGAGCACCTCTGTGTGTGCTGTAGTAGGGATGGAGTTCATTTCTGGCAGGGTACTGTGCTCGTGGTGTCTCCTGAACCCCTGGTGGGGACATGGGCATGTCCTGGGGTGGGGAGAGCATCCCAGTTCAGCCCCTGTCTTGCAGAGGCATCTGAGTGACCACACAAAATTTTCTGTGTCTTGCCAGCTAGCTATGTGAGCAAAGAAATGCTTTTTATTGGTTTTACAGGACCTTATTCTGTTTCTTCTGGATTTGTAAAATTCTGTCTCTACTTGCTTCTGAGCCTTCAGACCCTCCGTTCTCCCAGGGAAGCTCCTTGGTGGGGTCATTTTCCTTGAGTTAGGCAGCTCTGCTGTGTTGGCTGAAGCTTTGGGCAGGGGTGCCACTCTTGCTGGGTCAAGATATCCCTTATTGCTCTGATTTTTCAGCTGGAATGGGCATATTTAGGGCACCTAGCAAGTGAAGGAAGGGATCTGATCATACTCTCCATCCAAAAAAGAGAAACACTGTGATCATCAGAGGAAGAGCTCCTCTCTTCTTCATTTTCTGTGTCCACACTGAGTCTGTAGCAGTCCTGTCTGTTCCCATCATCAGTTAGGGTTTGGGCTCATACCATTTGACCAGCTGGAACATGTTTAGTGAGGATTCTGGCTCTGACTCTTTCTGCTGGGGTGAGATGGGCAGGGAGGGAACCACTCTGGTTTTGTACGTGGGTGAGGTTGGATTTCCTGGGCCTTGGGAAACTCCCCTGGTTGTGCAAGTGTGAGCCTTCACCCCTGGTGCCCTCTGCAGAGAAATAAATCTGCTTGTTAGGTCAAAGTCCACCAAATGTCAATGGATGGGTCATATTACTTCATGGGAAAGGCTATCTATGAAAAGGATTCCTGGACAATTTTGCCCTATGTGCCCTTCCCCCTTCTTTTGTGGCTGGTTGAGGTTCCCCATCAACCTTCCTAGCTCCATGCCATCTCCAAAATAAAGGATATAAAGGATCTTGCTGAGCCTGGCTCATGGTGGCCACTGCTGGCATTCCATGTTTGCTAGAACTGACTTGACAGAGAGCTCCTTCCTGGGCTCTTTTTCCTTCCTTGTCTCTGAGAAGAAACATATTTTGACAGGTCAGCGATGCAGAAAATAACTTGCTGCTCTCCAACTGTTGCATTCCTTGACCCCAATTAGAATGTGGTGCATGTAGAAGTGTCAGCTTCTTGCTTTCACTCCCCTCTCCATCCCCTTGACCAAAATTCCCATTATAAAGATGACACCTGAGTGCTTCACAGGGTGGAAATCATTGCTGACCAAATAAAGAATCAGAGCAAATCTGAAGTCCAGCTCATCTGGTGTGTTTTTCTGGCCTTTCTTTCATAAGAAAATGCAGGAAAGCTGTCAGAAAGGAGTTATGAGATGGTTGAATCTATGGGAATATTTCCCCTTGACCTGTCTAACTCAGGGTTGGACCTGTCTAGGTAGGGTTGGCTTATAGCTTGGAACATGAAACTTGTGTGTCATCTAGCTTGGTATTAGAGTATTTCTTTTCATTAGTTCATGTCCTCATAGCTGAAGCTGTGGAGGAGTAAGGGAGTCCATGGGCTGGGAATGAGGCATGGGAAGTTTCTGTGGGCTTCAGGACCATCCAAGACTCCACAAGTTCCTCCATTACCCCATGTTCTTGCTCTTCACATAGAGGACTCATGAGGATGCTGGATTGCAATGTCCTTCTGTTATCATCCATGCACAGCATAACAGCTCAGGAACTCTCTCAGGAGAAGAGAGCAGAAAACGGGGCTAGACTTGAGCCTGAGATGTCTGAATTTCCTCCCTCACTGCTTTGGATGTTGAGTGGTTGGTACTGGACGTCAGGCACATCTCACATCACAGCTGCCATGTATTCTCTGCTGTGCAACCTCTCATCAGGTTATCTGGCTGTTTCAACAGGATGAGAGGAGGACAGAGCTCCAGACTGTGACTCATTCAGTCTTTTCCCACTGCTGCTGTAATTCAAGTGGAAATCTCAGAAGATGGTAAAACCTTCAGGCACGTTAAGGATGCCAGGCTCTAAGTGTGTATGAATGAATCCAGAGCTCATTTGGAACTTGAAAAAACAGGCTAGGCTTGCTGTGATCTTATTGCCTCTGCCTGTTGCAGAGTGTCAGTCTCCTTGGAAAAAAAAAGTGGCTGCTGAGTGGTGGTGGTGGTATCCACGTGGACTTCTAAATCCCTGATCTTCTCAGCAGTGAGGGAAGCATCAGACCTTCACCTAAACCTTGCATTCAGCAATTAGCCTGAGGAAGATCATTTGAAGAATTTGGGCAGGGTGCTTCAATCTTTATTAGTTGCTTTGGGATTCAGTCACCTGAATTATTTTATTGTGGTTAAACTCAAAACATAGAGGTGAGCATACAAAGTGTGATAGTTTGTAAAGGCACCTGCCATTGATGGGGGGTTTCCCTTCCCACCAGGTGCCCAGGGACCTGGAGTAGTCACTGAGGATGACCCTGGCCATGACCTTCCCTCCCTCTCAGGGTGTTAGGATTCATCAGCATGCTCTGCACTCTCTGGACACTAATTCTGGAATCCTTCATGCTCCCTCTGGTCTTATTTGGTAGATGTTGGGTTGAAGGTGGAATGTCATCTCTCCATGAGATGACAGAGCTTGCTGCAGGGGTCACAGCACCCAGCACTGCTGTGACTTCCCTTAGCCCTGCTGAAGTTGTTCCCAGTAAGGATGGTCATCTTGACCTTCTCTGCAGTGTAGGACACAGGGATGGCCCTTCATCCAAGCCTGGGTGTTGGCTGACCTGGCCAGGCACTTGCTTGGAGGCCAGAGTAGAGCTTCAGGAACCCTCCAGTGCTGCAGGAGAGAAGATCCTGCTGGAAACTCAGTGAAGGAAATCGGAGAGATTGTAAATAACTGGAGGTGTAACTTGTGCCAAAAAAAATCCCTTCTTTTTTGCCCAGGGCAGTGGTGGAGTCCCCACCCCTGGAGGGGTTTCCAAGCCGTGGAGATGTGGGGTGAGGGACACGGGGCAGTGGGGACCTGGCAGTGCTGGAGGAACAGTTGGATTTGATAAACTTCAAAGTTTTTTCCAACCTAAATGATTCTCTGATTCTATGTTGAGGCGTTGTACAATCCCAGATCTGAGTCATCCTTTAATATGAGAGATTTGGGTAGCACATGAGTGACAGGCAGCGGCGTGACACTGATTGAGCTGTGGTGGCTTCGTGCAGAAGAGACTCTTGTCTGTGCAGTTGGAATGAGTGGCAGCTGAAGATCTGCTTATTAATTTGTGCCAGGAAAAAGGGGGAAAAAAAATAGTATGGTAGGATAGACTGAAGCCTTCTGAACCACCCCATCTCTTCCTTTGTTTTCTTCTGCACTTTATATTGGGATATTGAAGATTATTCCTCTTGGAGGGATCACACATGGCCAGCTGAGGATGGATTTTGGTATGAAGAGGGTTCAGAAGCTCCCCTTGTTTTATCTCACCACCTTCCCCAGAGATCATAACCTGAAACAGAGAGAGGGAAGTTGTTCTTTCAAATAGTGGCATCCACCAACCCCTTTGCTCTTTGGCTGGAGGTCTTGGAGCAGGCTGAAAAATTGTAGCAACGTTTATTTGATAGAAGAAAAGCTTTAAAGTGAATATTTTAATTTTTTCTTGGCTGACAGTAGTTGGGGAGTTTTTTCCCTTAAATAAGAAAACAAACGCCCATTCTCCAGCTTCGTTTTAACCTGAAAAAAACATTGATTGCTTGAGAATGGTTTGAAAAAAAGAAGATTTCTGGATGGAAACCTAAGGAATGGCTCCAAAGTTGATTAAGAAGGAGGGGAGATGCTAAGTCAAAGTTTTCGAGCTGGAAATAGTGATTTATTATCCAGCTATCTCTGCAAACGACAAAATAACTAATTAGATACAATTCATCACCAGAACTTGAAGCTGTCACTGGAATAAGTTAGAAGATTTTTATGAAGAATCTGTAGTCTCAAATTCAGATCTAAATGTAGCATAGTGTGCACTGAGAGTTAGTCAACCACACTGAGACACTGGGAGAGCTTTTAATAAGATTCTGAAATTCTGCCCCCCTGTAGAATTTTTTTTTTTCTAATGAAGGATTTGAAAAGGGCATTTGAGAATGATGTTTTATATGGTAGCAGCCTCTTCCCATAAAACATCAGCTATAATAATTATTTTTATGCAGATCCTGAGGCACAGAGAGATTAAATGACTTTCTCAAGGTCAGAGAAGTGAGTCAGAGGCAGAACCAGTGAACGACTGCGAGTCTTGATCACTCTTCCTCACTTCTTCGATCTCTAAAGCTAGATGCACTCAATCTTTCTGGCTCTGATGTCCCAGCATCTCCTAACCCAGTTGTTTCTGCAAGATGGATGCACACCTAGGAGGGGGTCGTGTGTTCCAAACCATCTCTGGTTGATCCTTGGGATGAGCGTGATCTGCATGAGGCTACTGATGAGCACGTTGTCCTTGATGGGTCAGGGGATGGTTGTGGTGATGAATGGCTTCTGGTTGGCTGTGTTGTAACTCAATATCCCAGGTGGAATTTGTGGGAAGGATGTCTGGAAGAGGCTTTCCTGCATGGCATTCTGCTGATAAAGGCTGGTGTTGGGTGTTTACCCACTGTATGGTGCTTGCTGCCTTCCTGGGATCACCCAGAGATGAGAACTTCTTCAGCCTCCAGTGCTGCAACATTTCCACTCGTAAGAACTCGTGTAGTGATTCTTGCATTGCTGCTGCTTCTGGCCAGTACTAGGGGAGGATTTACACCCTAGCCATTTTGCAGATCTTTCTAGTCAGCCTAGTTCAGCAGCACCAGGCCCCAGAGGACATATAAACTCCAACAGTTGTCCGCTCGTTTGGTGAAGTCGAGGCAGTCAACTGCATTCCTCTTTGGACATTGTTTGTGCCTCCTGATAGCTCCTCGTGAATTATTAGCTATGGAAAAGACTTACTGCTAAGAGATTGGAGCTTGTTTAGTCTCCTGGTCATTGCAGGTTTGCTTCCAAATATGTTTTGTTCTAAGTGGCTTGACTGCTGGTCCTCATGACATTTCCCCTGGGCCTCTCTCCTGCAGTCTGATAGATCTTGCTGTCAGGAAGTTATTCCTCATACTCAGGCTACTTCTTATCAGTCTGTCACTTTTTCAACTCATTGGGCTAATAGTTTTCCCATTATAAGAGCTGTCTCTCTGTGTTCTTTCTCCCCAGTCTCCCCAGGGGAGCATCTTTCTTCTTGCACTAAAAGAGGATCAGAGTAGATGACTTCACAAGTCTTTTTCTCCCCTTTTGCTCTAACTTCTTGGAGTCTGAGAGATTCTGGATCTGAGCTGTGATGAACTCTGGCAGAGTTTATCAAACCTATTCTTTTATACAATAAGCAATGAAGACATCTGTGTTCATAAATCCAATAGGTTTAGACATAAACTTGAGAATCATGCCCAAGAAGAGGTGAAAGAGGGTCTTTTCTGTCCTGGATGTGCATGACTTTGGGGGGCACAGGGAAGAGCAGAGTTATTCTGGTGCTGAGAAAGTTTCTCAGAGCATCAAGAAATGAAAGTTTCTCAGATATGTAGCGGGGTTTTCTAAGGGTGAGAAGAGACAGGAAAACAAAACAAGAAAGATCCCTCCTGATGCTCATGTGAGGAACCAAGAAAAGGCTGAAGGGCCTTTCTCTGTGTAGATTCAGTTCAAAGCTGGGACGCCACTGAAGTCACCCAGGCACCCTATCCATTTCAGGCTCATAAAGGCAGCTCTTCCATCTAGCCTCCAGATGTGCACAGATGTTGCGTGGAGTTGTGCACCACCACTTGGCACCATCAACGCTGTCCCGCGTTCCCAGTCTCCTCTCTGGAGGACACCTCCCCAGCCAAGCAGCTGTGCTGGAGAGGAGAAACAGTGCTTCTCCCTGCTGATGAAGCAATAATGAAATTAAGAGCCTCTTAACGTTCTTCCACTAACGACGTCAGCGTGTCAGGAAGTATTTACAATCTCAGCTCCACAAATGTCATTTTGGTACACTTAGCACTTTGTATTTGCAATTCTCTGCCCCAGCAATAAAACCAATCAGCCAGTTGGAAAAGAAACACACCCAGGAGAGATCATTATTAATGGCACTGGGCCAGGCTTTCCAAGAGCTGCGTGGGAGGGAGGGAGATGAGCAGAGAGGGGATCACGTTCCTGCGCTGAGATGCCCTCAGGTCTCTGCATGAGACCACTTTGAGGGCAGCTGAATGGAAGCTCAGTTCTCCAGGCAGCAAAAGAAGAACATTTGGAAGGGTTTGAAAATGAGTCAATCATCTCCTCTTCAAGACCTCAAAATAAGACCCAATCAGTGCACTTTCCAGGCGTTGCACAGTTTGCTTTTAAAGGTCTGAAATCCTTTCACTTGTCTTGAAGAGATTGCTTCCTCCACTAAAAGATCTTTCCTTGTGTTTCCTGCTCAACTTCCTGAATCTTGGACATCCAAAGGACCTTTTTCCCCACCAGGTGTCTTGATTCTGCACTGGTAGTAAGTGCAGATGGCCTCAGTGATGATCTTGGCATTCCTAATTGGTTATTTGCAAGGAGAGTTGATCTCTGACATTATGGTCCAGGTTGTAGAGGCACTTAACTGCTGAAGGGGTCCACTAAAAGATCTTTCCTTGTGTTTCCTGCTCAACTTCCTGAATCTTGGACATCCAAAGGACCTTTTTCCCACCAGGTGTCTTGATTCTGCACTGGTAGTAAGTGCAGATGGCCTCGGTGATGATCTTGGCATTCCTAATTGGTTATTTGCAAGGAGAGTTGATCTCTGACATTATGGTCCAGGTTCATCAGGTTGTGAAGGCACTTAACTGCTGAAGGGGCCAAAACCTTCAGATTTTGAGGCAGAATCTGCTGAAAAGTCTTGAGAACCTTAGAGCAGGATTCAGCTCCCACTGAAGGAAGTGCAAAAATCTCCTGTTGATCTCCATGGGAGCTCCAGGATTCAGCTCCCACTGAAGGAAGTGTAAAAAACTCCTGATCTCCATGGGAGCTGTGCAGATCCTGAATGGGCTTTTTATCCCGTTTCCTTCTCTAATGAGAAGATAGACTTCTGAAAGTGCCACGTTTACATGGATCATTTTGTTGGTATTGATCTCTACAATGGGAGACACTCAGTACGTGGTCTCTGATTTGCAAGTGTAGGCAAATTTATTGCTGCTCTTTCTTTGTTTTCCTCTTCAAGATCCTAAACCTCACTATGCAAGGCAGAACTGTCAGGACCCATGAATATCTGTCAAGGTGTGTGAGACCCATTAAACTGGGTCTCTGTGTGAATAACCAACCTGACAGCATTTGAATGTGTTTTGTTGTGGCTTCAGATAGAACAGCAGCCATGGCAAATTCCCATTTGTCTATTAAAAAGACAAAAACATACAGGAAAAAGAAAGAATCCCAGCCCTTGAAAGATTAAATAGTGCATTGACTGCCTAGAGCATCAAGGGCCCTTTGAAGGTCTGGATGTGATAAAAATGCACATGCCCGTCTGACACACTGCAAATATTGAAGTCAATAGAATTACATCAGGGATAGATTTGGATTTGGCCCCTTGCTCCTCATTTTCCACTGCCACGTTATGATTTCAAGGCGAAGCATTATAAATCACATCCAAAATAGGGAAATGTGGGGACTGTGTAAACTAATCCAGGTGCCTGAGCCTCCTGCAAGCTCTTGAGTCCTAGCAGAAGAACTGATGAGCCGGAGTGGTTTCGGGGAGAAATCTTAAAGGGTTCAAATCAACCAGAAGTGTCAGTCAAGTAGCTTGACAATGCTGGGAAATCAATGCTGAATTCTCCAAGAGGAGCGTGCAGGGAAAATGATACCATTTGTTTGCAATTCTAATACAATGAATCAACAGATCGCTTGCAAAATGCTCCCGATGAAAATGCGCATAATAGATGTGGAGAAGCAAGAGGGAGAGAGAGACAAGGTATCTGTGCTGGTGAGGAGAAAAAGAGGGGGGGGAAAATCTGAATTTAGGGTTTACTGCTGAAATTTGGAAGTGTTCTGGTGTAGCCAGGATGGACCTGTCATCTATGAAGTCCTGGGAGAGCTTGGCAGTGAACGATGGAAATTTTTGTCGGGGGAGAAGAGGGTTTGAGAAAGAAGAAGTTGTTGTTATGGAGGGGTCAGCTGCTTTGGAAAAAAAGCAAGTGTGGAATCTGAATATAAAAAGTATAGAAAAAAAATATTATAGAGCTTAAATGCATTCAAAATGGTCTAAAAATTGATACAGATCCACTAATAGAAAGCCTCAGCCTCAGTCCTCTATTTTCTTTTCCCAGTGAGGAATCTAGCTTCTAACACTGATTTTATTTTTGTGAGTTCTTTTTGGGGGTGAGGGACATCATCCATGGAAGGTGGCAAGAGACCTGTTGTTCATTGTGTTTTCCAATGGAAGAAGTAGAGACTTTCTCATGGAACCAGCAGACATCAGGTCCAAAACAAATGGAGAGTTATTCTGGGGGAAAAAAAATCCATCTCTCTGGTCACAAAAACTAATTGACTGGTAGAATTTCCTGCTGCAGGACACATTCTGGGTTCAAAAAAGCAGCCAGATAAATCTGTAGCAAAGTAATCGATGGAGGTCCATTAACAGTAATGTTTCTACATCTGGTTTGGGACATCCTTCAGCTTAAAATTCTTGGAAAGAGTATTTTGGGCACATATTGCTGCAATGTGGTAGACATCCTCAGGGAAGGATACAAGTAAAACCTTCCCCGTGAATGGAAAGGTGCTCCCCAGTGAGAGACTGGAGGTAGCAGTGGAATAGGACAGACATCCTGCTGTGCAATCTATTTATTCCACAAATGGTGTGGAAAAAGCACCAGAATACAGACCTGAAGCACTGGTGTGATGTATCATCAGATATCTACTCATTTGGACTCCAAATCCAGATGGATGGCCGTTGCTTTCTTCTTGAAAGGACCTTTGGGTAGCAATAACCAACTCCTTGTAGAATTGTCCCAGAATATCCAGTCTCTTCTCTTTCCTCTAATATGCAAATATGTGTCTTTTATTATAAAATAGAGGTTGGGGTGGTGGGAAAACTTTGCAGATAACTTCTTATTCAGTGTCAGAGACAGAGTCTCCCCCCTCCCCAGATGAGAGCCAGCTGCATTTTCTCTCCAAGCAGGTTTTATGGGTTCCTGAATTTCTCCCAAGATGATTTTTTTTTGTGCCTGGCTCAGAAAAAGAGAAAGAAGAGCAACACCAGTTGCCCTAAGTCTCTTTTTCCCAGGGCTCCCTCCAGCTTTCCCAGCAATGCCCAACACGAGGAGCAGAATTTGCTGTTTTAGGGGTATGTGGGCATTGTGAACCTCCACCCTGCACCCTTGGCACTGGAAAGCTCCAGCTAAGAAGGACAGGAAATTAGGTTCCCTGACCCTTCTTCTCTTCCCTGCCTAGAAGAACAGGACTAATTTGTATCAGGGTAGGTTTCTGCTAATTACATTGTTGTTTGGTTGTGGGGTTTTCTCTATACAAAGCTATTGTTTTTTTCTTTCCTCTTTATTCCTTCCCCCTCTCTCTATTTCCTTCTAGTGCTTTCACCTTCTTCTATTTCCTCTTTCCCCTGTTGCTTCCCTAAAGGCACAACCCAAAATGTGTATCTCTAGCCTAGATGTATTGGATATTAGGTTCAAGAGGACAACAGAGACAAACTCCATGACAAAGAACATGTATGGAGAAAACGTGGGGGAGGAGGAAGTGGAGCACATCTCCATGGTCTTATACTGATTTCCACAGGGAATTTTTTGTGTCTACAGTGAAGATTTTGTATTCCTCTGGAATACTTTGGATGGTCTGGGGTGGATGCCACATCATGGGACTGGTGCAGGGTGATGCTGGTATTTTAGTGTGATGGGGATGAATCACTTCCCTGCATGAAGTCAGCTCTGCTCTGGGCAAAGCATCTTCTAAGGTCTATATCTTAATGATGGTTCTTAATGCAACCTTTGGGTTTTGCCTCAGTTTTTGATGAGAGGCAGTTGTGGTGTCTTAGCATCCTTAGGTGCATGGAGATGGCTTCTGTCTCCTGAGAAGATGGAAAAGGGAACTGCCCTCTTCCATTCTTTTCTCCATACTTCTTCATATCATCCCTGGGACCAGAAAGAAGACCTGCCAGCCCAGAGAAGAGGAAAGCAAGGTGGAATGACTTGAGTAGGGCTGTCTGGAGAGAAAACAGGAAGGCAGGAGTTTGCTGATGCTAATGAATTATTTCCATAACTTATGTTTTGGAGGTCACCAGCAAAATAGATGAATCCAGCTGAGGCTGGATACATTTCTGACTCTTTCCAAGATAAAAAAAAAGCCCTTGACTATTTCATGGGTTTATATGAAGGATAAATGCTTCACTAAGTTCTTTGACAGCAGGACATGAGTGTTGTTATCACCTCTTGTCCTCCTCCTACTTTCAATTTACATTTTTCTTTAAAGGTACTTTCTCTCCTCCCAGTAGAAGAACCCAGAGTTATCTCCAAGGTTACCACTGACTGTCTCTTTCCAAGGTCTATAACACAGGTAACTGGGCAGCAAGTCAAGGAGCAGGGAGAATGTGAAGGAGGCTCAGAGCAGGCAACAAACTGCCTCAGAGCTAAATGGGAGGAGAGTTATGAGGCCTCCAGGAACCATGAGATATAGCCTTGCCTTTGGAACAAAATAAGCAAGACTCTCCTTGAAGTCAAATCTCTGTTTTGCTCTTTCAGAAAAAGCACAACAACGTGTCAGCCACAGGAGAAAGGGACAGTGCAGGTTGTAGTCAGTACTCAAGATGTGAGGAGGACAGGAGGAGCTGATGATACCTTCTTTGCTACCAGCACTCAGTGAAAATTCATGACTGATGTCTCTGCTTGATTGTAGACTTGGAGGGGCAAAGGCTGGGCTGTCATAAACCTGCCATGAGCCTTCACTCCCCCATCTAGGTTGCATGGCAAGTGAATCATCTCTTTCCAACAGTTGCTTTTATTCAAGGGGCTTCAAGCTTCCTTTTGAAACATCAAATCCAATGATGGAATTATGAGTGTTGTGCATGGGAGAAATCATCCATCCTCTGGCTGCCAAATAGCTCAGAAGGTAGAAAAAAAAAGCAGCTACTGAACTTTTGTGGAGGTTTGATAAAACTCTCCCTGCTTCTTGTTGGTTTTCCTGTTCTTTCAATGCTATTTAGCTGCATCTGTAGTAAAGGGAAAGGATTTCCATGGGCTGCTGCTAGCTAGAGTTCTGCTGGGGATGGCTTTGTGCTCTGCATGCCACTTCCCCCTCTCCTCGAGCCACGTGGCTCTTGCCTTCAAGCTGCCAGGTTTCCTTTTTTATTCTTTTTTTTTTTTCTCAGAAGAGGTTTTTTTTTCCTTCTACAGAGATAAACATGATGACTTTTTCATGAGCGTGGAAAAGCCAATAACTCAGAAGCACTTCCAAAGCCCAGCTCTTCTTTGATAGTCCCTTGCACAAACAAGGGACAGTTAATAACTGTCCACATGGGAGATATTGGATTGATTCTGTGCAGGGACCTGTGGTGGGTTGGGATTTTTTTGTTGGTTGGTCTTTTTTTTCTGTAAGTATAACTATATCAAGGAGAATTACTTATTTCATTCTCAGAACTGTTATCATATTAAACTGTTCTTCCACAAGTGTAACTATTTTCTGATTCAGCTGATGAGCTCTCCTCTTTAAGTGAAATTATTCTCCTCTGCCATGGTAGAAATTACATGTCAGACTCTTTTTAGGCAGTTTCAGGCTTGTTAGTTCAGAGACAGCACCGCAAAAAAAAGGCCAATTGGGCTTTATTGGGGGACAACTTTCTTTCCCAGAGTCAGTTGTTGTATCATAATATAATTTCCTATGCAAAGTCAAGCTTATGTGGTTTGACAGCCCCAGACAAATGTAATATCCCACCAGGATCCAAAGCAGCTTTTTTTTGGTGGTGCTACTCAGCTTTTATTTACACATTTATTCTATTTTGAAGTGAAGGTGGCTCTTACTTAATAGAAAAAAAAATACTGAGATCTCAGTGCTGTGTGATAGTGGAGGATTTATTCCTGCTAGGTACAGAAAGGAGCACCAGTCAATAGCAACCTGCTAGTCATTCATGTGCTGCAAGATGTGTTTTCAGAAATCCTTCCTCCTTTCACTCCTTCCAGTTATTTTTCCTTTCTGTGGGATTGGAAATGCCCCTGGATAGATGGTTTACTCTGGATCTGACTGTGCCTTCTGCCTTACACACGAAGAGAAAGGTTGCTGGCTCCTGGGAACAGATGTGAGATATCTCAGACCTCCAGCTGAGCTAAGATCAAGAGCTAGGTCTTGGCCACAGGAAGGGCAGAGGGTGGTGAGAGGGGATAGTGTAGCAGAGCTGGACTTGTCCATCCCTTCTCAGTAGAGATTTGAGGCTGAGAGAGCAGAAAGGGGCTCATGTTTGCCATGAATGAATCATGCTGTAACAGCACTTGGGAACCAAATACCTTCTGCATGGATTGGTCTGTAAGAGGTAGGTCTTAGAAGGGTAAATTGAAGGAAGAAATTCAGACCATGTCCTCTTGAGCTTTTGGACTAGTTCTGGGTGTGGTTTCTGCATCAGTGCCGGGGTTTGGAGGAAGGCTGTGAGCTGCCTCTAAGGTGGAATTAAGCTTTCAGAGGGAGAACGTTCCTCTGCTCATTTTCCACCAGGTGGTTTCCTTGTAAAGGAGAGCAAGACCACTCCAAAAACTAACCTGCCATGTCCTCAGGTATCTTGTTCTGCCCAATCTGGGTCCAGCTAAGAGGATATCTGGTTAGTAGCCTGGTTTTGTGTCTTATTTTAACATTCCCCAATGCTGGCAGCACAGTGTGTCCATGAAGACTTGAACATTCCAGTAGTCATAAAAAGTGGGATATGGGCAGAAGTCTTGATGCCAGGGTTCAGACTTCAGTCCCTGGACACAAAGCCTGCAAGTCAGGTACTTTGGGGAGATGAGGAACTTGCAGGGAGCTGCATCTTCTAAATCATGATCTGTAGCAGTGTCTCTGCTCCTGGAATTTTCATCCTTATAGTTGCTGTTTCTCTCTCCCTAAACAGCAACGTCTTACTGGGGATGGAATCATCATGGAATAGTTGGAGTTAGTGGTTTGCTCAGCTCTGTAGTGCAACTAAATGAATTTGGGAATTCATGTGGTTGTAGGTCCCATTTCCTCTGCTCTTACTGAGGATCTGAATTTCCATTTCTCACCAGCTGACAAAAGTCAGGCAGGAGTGGGAGTCTTCACCTTGGAGGCCAGCACACTTCCAACAAAGTCCATGGTACAGGGAGTTGAGGGGTGTTGCATCTTCCAGAGCTGGGTATGTGATCTAGGGGACAAGACAATGGACAAGCTGTTGTGACTTCATGGTTTTATTGTCCTTGCAACCAAATTTCTCTGAAAGTTTGGTCAAATCACTCAACCTGGTGCTTGGGTTCATCTTATTAGAAGATAAAGCAGTTTGTTCTGCTCACCTGCACGTCACAAGGAGGAAAGGTTGAGCTCTTCAGGTTGGGAGGGGATAGGAAGTCTGTACTGAAAGCACATTTTCCAGCACTAACAAAACTTGGGGCTTCTTTGCTTGGTTTTGTTGGTTTTAATTTTGTTTCTCAGGAGTGTGCTAGACTAATCTTGCAGATGGAATCTAACCCACTGATGAAAAACCTTGTACCCATGCATCTACCCTGTGCAGTGGTGAAATGATGATGCATGAAAGCCAATCCCCAGCTGGTGGACAGCATGGTCTGGCACACTGGGTCTCAGGGTGTTGGGGGACAGAGTTTTTCTCTTCTTCTACTTGCACTGTGCACGATACTGTAGAAGAAACCCACAACACTCTGTTTTTTGTCCATTTTTTCCCTCATTCCCAGAAACGTGCACTTAGATGGAGGCTTTCTCAGTCAGAGACCACTTCCAACAGCTTAGAGTGCCTAGCACAATGGGACCCTGCTCTTGGTTATGACCTCTAAATGTTGCCATAATAATAATAATAATAGTATGTGGCTTTTGGCACATCATCTATTAATCACAGCAGCTGTCAGGCAAAGCATTAAACGGGACTAACTCCCTGCAAGAAAAAACAAATACAACAACACCCTGTGGCTCGTGGAGCATGAATCTACACTCTGGAGGGTGCCAGAGAAGGAAGGAAGGGCTAAGCTGTGACATTTCACTCAGATTTGTTAACCTTGGCTGCCGTTCAGATGCACAGTGTCGAGCTGGGGAGGGGGTCTCTGGGGGGCAGCAAGCTTTGTGAAATATTTACAGGGAGCAGAAGCTGAAGTAAAGGTGCACAGAGGCATGGAGGACAGAGTTTG
>NW_008615670.1:0-5511 GCF_000691845.1 Merops nubicus | reverse complement strand
GGCTGGGATGGTTTATATGCTGCTGCTGCTGCTGTGTGGAATGCCTGCAGTGGATTTTTCTTCCCCGAACCTGCCTGTGTGCAGACATTGAGCAGCCAGGATGCCCTGAGGCAGGGAGCTTCATGGGCTGACAGCTCCTGTGCAAAGAAACAGCCCCCATCCTTTCAAGCCCCCCAGTCCATCAGCTCCATTGGGGGGATCCAGTTGGGAAAAAGCAACAAGCTCTGCCAGACACTTCGTTGCAACCCCCTGAAATTTGGGCTGTGGTGGTCTGATGTGACACACCACTTGTTTATGGAGATACTTCCTAGAAGCAGGATGCATAAATAGGTTCAAAATACACTCTCCAGAGACAGTCCCTGAGAACTGCTCTGTGTTTATGCTTGCAAAATTCCCTGGTGCTAAACTGGTCCCTCTGCAGAAAGCAAACTGGTCCATTAGACCATCTGCAGAAAGCAAACCCAAACAAAATGAGATTACTGTCAATTTGTGTTTATTTGGATTGCTGGAGAAGTCCTAGTCATGGATCAAGGCTAAACATGTACAAATAATTGATTTTAGGTTCAGTGGCCAAAAGCATGGTGCAAAATCTTTTTGGTTGACCTAAAGCATTTTCTTCCAGTTTTCTTTTAAAATAAAGGCATTAAAAAGCAACAAAAGAATTTAGGGCTTGAACACAGGTCCCAGTTAAATATTTGAAGCTAAATGAAATATTTTTTCTTCCCTTTGTTGCTTATTTTTGTCATTTTTGAAAGCAACGAAAAAATTCCTTCAAAAATAAAATAGCGACATCTTTAATTTGGAAATTTTTTCAGAGAAACTTATCAAAGTTGTCAAAACTGCTGAGAAGGTTTTTTTTTTGCTGTGGATAATGTTTACTCTGTGTTGATCGATGACAACTGTATGCAAGTTAAAAATCTCTGTCCAATTTAATCCAGAACCCAATGTGACAGTTGCTGTATAAATAGTAAGCACGAAGATTTGTGGCAAAGATTTGTGACACTTTCTGCTCGAGGAAATAATTTTTTTGCAGAGCTCCTTCAGATCTGAGGCCAGGGGCATGAAGCAGTTTGGGTTGCTTGGGTTGACACTGTTTAAATTTCCACTATGAAATCCCAGGGGAGTTGAGGTGAACTTGGATTGGAAGTTGATTTAAGCCATCTAAACCAGACCTGCTGTTCTGGGATCATAGAATCATAGAGTTGTTTAGGTTGGAAAAGACCTTTAAGATCAAGTCCAATCATTAAGCTAACTCTGCCACATCTACTGCTCAACCATGTCCCTCAGCACCACATGTACTTGACTTTGAAATACATCCAGGGATGACAATTCAGCCACTTCTCAGAGTAGCCTGGTGCAGAGCTTGACAATCCTTTCAGTGGAGAAATTTTTCCTAATATCCAACCTAAACCTTTCTTGGTGCAGCCTGAGGTTATTTCCATTTGTCCTGTTGCTTGTTAGTTGGGAAGAGAGACCAGCACCCAGCTTTCTACAACCTCCTTTTAAGTTGGGAGCAAGAAGGTCTCCCCTGAACCTCCTTTTCTTCAGATTAAATAGCCTCAGTTCCCTCAGCAGCTCCTCAAAGGGCTTGTGCTCCAGACCCTTCACCAGCTTCATTGCCCTTCTCTGGCCTCAAAGCTGAAGTCTGGAGTTGAACCAGAACTGAATTTAAACATTTTCATCTTGGACTGCTTAGAAATAACAACATTACAAACAACATAAAAAGTGCCCTGAGGTATCTTCTTGCAATTTGGCACCTTGCAGGCTCCAGAGAGCAAAGAACAAAGTGCACTTGAACTAGACCAGTGGAAATAACCATTTCTTAAAAAAAAGATCCCTCTGTGTCTGCTGTCGAGGACTGAGCTGTTCCCCTCCTCCATGTGTCATCTCTGTGCAGCTCCCTGGACACACCCTGTGGCCCTGACCACAGCAGCTCCCTCTGGACCTTTCCCACCCCTCCTACCTCCACCATGGCTTGATGTCTGGAGGCAGCACTGGCAGCTCATGGTTTTGGGGGCTAAGCTTGCTGACAGCAAGTCGAGGAGGCTGTGAAGCTGCTTGGATTGAGATTTTTTTGGAAGGGGAAGCGAGTGCAAGGGTGATTGCAGAGGTGTGCATGTGCCCAGGGCACTGCCATGCACCCTCTCTGGGGTGGAGGGTAGGTGACACAGCTTCAGCTGCTGAAACCCCATGGAACAAATGACCACCATCATCTCCCAAAGGTGCCCCTGGGGGATGCGTGGCCCCATCCAGCCCAGGACAGACCCACAGGAAGGAAGTGTGGACCCCAGCAGACTTTATTGGCAAATGCTGTCACTGATTAAAACAGGCTTGAGCTGCTGTAGGAACGAGAGGTTGCCATGGAAACAGTCTCTTGATGTGTCCAGGTTTTGAAACCATTTTTTCCCTCCTCTCCCCCTTCAATGCTGCTTTTTCTCTTTTTTTTCCTGTTGTTTTGTTGGAGATTTGCTTTCTTGGGGTGATGTGGTGCAGATGAGCCCTTGGGACCAGGCAGGCACTGAAAGGAACTGCTCAGCTCAGTGGGGGGCTGTTCAAGTGGGAACCCCTCCCACTTGGTCCAGCCATAGGGCAGAGCTTGTGGAGATCCCAGCAGAGTGGGGTCTGGATGGACTCAGGAGGGTCACAGGGTTGGCAGGGTGCTGGTCACCAAAAGGACCAGTGGAGATTATCCCAAATACCTCCCACAGGCACCTGACTGGGGGGGTCCTCTTAGCATCTGAAGGGCTCTGCACCAGGGGGTCCCTTCCTAGGGTGCTCATCTCATCTACTAACTGCCTCCATCACCTTTCTAAGCTCAGGAGCAATGGCAAGGATGGGAAACCATCTTTTGAACAATGGCAAATCAAGCGAGGGCCATAAGGAGTGCTTCTGAGAAACCAAACTGGACTCCCTCCTCCTCCTCCTTCCCACACCCCTCCCTGAGCTCCCTACTTTGGGAAAGGGGCTTTCATTTTTGTTCAAATGCATGCCAAAAAAAAACCTGCCCCGTGGTAGCTGTTGCTGTGCAGCTGTGTTGAAGAGCTGTTGACAACTCCTGTGAGGCTTCGAGGAGTATTTTCCTTGTAGATCATTCAGCCCACGTTTCATACCTTGTTTTGGGTTTTTTGTTTCTTTAATTTTTACCATCCTCCTGGTTTGCTTTGTTTGGTGTTTTCTTCCCAATTACAGAGGCATGTTCCTAAACACAAAGTCATCCCTCTGTGTGTGTTTCATCTGCTTTCACCTTTGTCCCCTTCCTGAGAAGTCCCCTGGCTCTTGCCCAGACCCATCCCAAGTGCTTCAAACTCTGCATGTGAAACCCTTCCCTGCAAGAGCTTGAGTACATCCCTGCCTAGAGAGGTGGCCTGGGGAGCCATAAACATGGGGTGCCCATTTAGTCCTGGTCTAAAGGTCTTCCTATTAGCATCTCCACACTTGTGTGACTACTCAGACTTCAGTTTTTTGATGGGAACATAGAAAAAGAGGCTGGCAAAAAAGAGGCTGGCTGTGATTTCAAAGCAAATGTTCAGATTTCTCTCTGAAAACCAAGGACACTGACAATTTTACTCTGTAGGTCATGCAGCTTGTGTCCAGGGCTGGTCTCCTCCCAACTAATCATTCTGCAATCCCTGTAGATTGATCCTTGCAATGGTTGAGAAACAAATCCTCAAGAAACAGAGTCCAACCTACTGCAGATACATAAGAGAGCTGCCTGGCCACCCTTGGGCTCTCGCTGGCAATGCAGAACCCTTGGTATGTCCAGAGGTGGTCTGTCTCTACCTTAGATCTGAATTGCTCTCCAAAGGTGCCTTCTTCATCCCATGGCCTGATGCAGCAGCATCGGGTGGCTAGTTTCCTAAGTTACCTTAGATTTATGTGCCATGAATCCAGGTCTGAACGCTCATTGTGGTGATGAATCTCAGATGAATGGATTTGGAAATGTCTGGGTCACTTATCTGTAATTCCCCAAGCCTGGACTGCATTGTTTGATCAATTTTAAATGATAGAATGGGTGTTTTTGGTACAAGGACCTGTGACTGCTTCACCTGCCTAGCAAGACCTGGTAAGTGTGGAGCATTGGAGGCCATGAGACAAGCTGGAGAAGGACCCTTGATGAAGCCACTGTGCTCCAGCCCTTTTGCTCCTATGCCAAGGCCACATGAACAGCTGGACATCCTATTTTGTGCTTCTCCCCATGCCTCATTTTCAAATTTCAAGCCCTCCTGCAAAGCTTGGGCAGTTTCTCACTTCCATTGCATCTTGAAAGGGAACGGAGGAGCCCTTAGAGTCCTTCTGCAGGAACGTCTCAGTCAAAGGGGGCATGAAAGGGGTTTAATTTCAAAAGCTCTGAATTGCACCTAGCTCAGGAAGGACGTGGCAGTGGTGGATTTGCTGAGCTCAGGAGGTTAAAGAAGGGAGGGGAATTCAGAGTTAACATCTGTGACACACTGAGTCAGGATGAGAGAGCACTCGTCATCAGAGCAAATATCAAAGGCATTTCCCAGGTCTCATGCTTTTGGGAGGTTTTTAATTACTCTGATGTTTGTTAAGAGTTGCTTACGGCCAAATCAGTGGATTCTTCAATTTGAAGATGCTTCTCTGCTCCCAGAAAATAACGGCTGAGCAGCAAATCCACCCCAGCATGTATGGCAAGAAAGATGCAGTGAGCTTAGAGCTTCTCAGAAGCCAGATCAAATAGCAGCCCCCACTGTGGTCCCTGCCTCCAGCCACACGAGGATGATAACAGGAGGCTTTGAAATCCTCCAAAAAAAAATCAATCCCCATTCAAGACAGTGCTCTCCTGGGTCAATGTCTCCTTTTCAGGCATTATATTCTCTGGGGGCTGTAATGCAAGAGGTGGCAGGTGGTGAACCTGTTGCAAGGGGAGGGACGAGGGAATTGGAGAGGTGAAATTAGGCAGGTGTTTAGCAAGGCCAACAGCAGCCTTACAGAGCTGCCTTTCCTGGCCTCACCTCCAAGGAGGCACCTGGAGAAACCTGGCCTGGGGTGTCACAGCAGCACCGTGTGGGTCCAAACTCCTGAGATGATGGGTGGCCTGGGGCACGCAGGGGAAATCTTGAGCAGGACTTTGGGAAGGGGAAAGGAGAGCTCAGCCTGGCTTGGCTACAAGCAGAACTGCCCCTCCTTGGAGCGAGGAGGTCTGGTCAGAGGGATGGGAATTTTGGTATATAAGGGCACCTACGGTGGGCACAGATTTTCTCCAGGGTGTGGAGCTGCTCTCAGTGCCTTCACTTGCCTGTAGCTTCCTGATCTCTTTCTGCTGGCACATTGGAGCCTGGCTTGGCTGGGGACTGTTGCATAAGCCTCACTGGGGACCTGGAGAGCAGATTAATTCCTTGAGCATCTTCCTTCTTGCCGCTGGTGAAGTCTGCTGCTCAGCTCTGATCCAAGGAGACAGCTGGGCAGGGCTGTGTCTGAAACCTCCCTCAGACAGATAAGGCATGGCAGAAAGAAAGAGATCCCTCTCTCTCAAGCCCAGGGCAACAAGGG
>NW_008615669.1:622-6523 GCF_000691845.1 Merops nubicus | reverse complement strand
GTGGCTGCAGGATGTCTGCTCGTTCTTGAGTTGTTCTTGTTGGGGTGGATGTTTCTCCTCCAAGGAAAAATGTCTGACTTAATAATAATTGAGGTACAGGGAATGATTACTTCACTGGCCAGAGATGGGTTAGGAGCACAGGGATGTGCTAATTACCCCCATGCACCAGCCAGTTTGAGCAGGAATAAAGAAAACTGGAGGATTCCTGGGTACGTGCTCCGAGGATTCTTGAGTGAGGGCCAGGCCTCCCTTGGCAAATCCAAGGAATGGTGTGCAGATGTTCCCCGAGCTCACCCCTGCAGCTCGCGAGCGGGAGCAGCATCTGGCATTAGAGGACCCCACTGGATGGACACTGAAGGCTGTGGGAGGCTGACTCACTGTCTGCACTGAGCAATGGGATTCAAGTTGATTTGCTTTTGGTTATTGTGTCAACAAGTCATTGGTGATAAAAGGTCATAAAGCATTGTAATGTCAGGTATTGACAGACGCTGTCTGTGATCCGAGGGACAATTCCAGCCTAATCCGGCAGCGCCAGCGCTCCCTCCGTGTGACCAAATTCATTTTCTTTGAGAGAGGCATGGATTTTTCTTCCTGGTGTGTGGGTTTGAATTTACTCCTGGCCTTGCAAATGTGCGTGTACTTCATGTATGTCATTACAAGAGAAGGGGCTGCTTGTGAAGTCAGGTGTAAAAGATGTGGTGGGCACAAGCTTTAGTTCGGATTTCTCTGTTCCAATGAAAAATCTGTATTTTGTTCTGTCGCAGGAGAAATCAATACCTGGTCTTGGTTTCAGTTCTAAGTCCAGGATTAAACCTGGACTTTGTGTCTTTGCAAAGAAGCTACTGAAAGTTTAATTCTGATAGGATTTCAACATGGGTAACTAATACAGCAGGGTTTCAGAAGCACAGAAATAATTCTAATGATTGCTTTCAATCCTGTGCAGCTCCTGGAAGCAGTCTGCTAGTGTGCCCAGGTCTTTGACCTGGCACGTTTTCAAACTATTATTTAACAAT
This sequence comes from Merops nubicus, assembly GCF_000691845.1. Classification (NCBI taxonomy): domain Eukaryota; kingdom Metazoa; phylum Chordata; class Aves; order Coraciiformes; family Meropidae; genus Merops; species Merops nubicus. The sequence continues at coordinate 5,510 of NW_008615669.1, read as the reverse complement.
GGTTTGCAATTCAGTTTGAACATTTTCTTTTCTTAACAGATAAAATAAGTTGTGTTCAGATGAATTTTGTGTGAGCACTTGCATCTGAAAGGGATTTGCGGGTATTTGAACAAATAAAACCTGTTCCTAGACTAGTTCTTGGATAGGATTTTTTATTCTTCTGCTTATGTCTCTATTACTAGACACATTTTGCAACTCCTGCAGTGGTATTCAGGGCTTGTGGCAGAGGTTTTAGTAATCCTGTAGCTATTTCCATATTAATGGGAATATTTGTCGTTTCTCACATTTGTTTCGAGACGCAGAAACGAACATGGGAGATGCTCCTTCTAAGCACACATGTAGCATAGAAGTCCCCTCCCAAACCCGAAGATACAAAATGCTGCCTCTTCTTGCAGAGGAACAAGTCTTGTTTGTTTGGCTCTGCACCTGTTCTGCACAAGAAAAATATTGTTGTTTGGCTGCAAATGTAATAGCAACACAGGGCAACTTAAAAGGGATCAGTTAGCTACATTTTTAAAAAAAACCCTAAACATTAAGTCAGTGTCACTTGATTTTTAGCAGGAGAGCAGGCAGAGCTGCTGTTCATGGCTTCTGGATAAACATCCTGGTTATCGCAGTCAGTGGTGCTTGCAGATGGTTACACAGCATTCAGAGCATTCATGAAAAAGATATTAAATGGCTTTCTGAGGAGCACCTCTGTGATAAAACAGTCCCCTCTGCTTCAGCCTGATGCTTCCACCTTTACCTCAACTGGGGCACAAGCCCCTTGTTTGGCATGTGTGAGATTTTTCTCCTCCTCGATGCCAGTCTGACAGGACTGAAGGAGAACAGGATCCTGCAGACCTTCACTAGGGCGTACGTGGAGGCTTTTGAAATGCTGCTGCCTGTTCTTGCTGTGGCTTGTTTGTGGCTTTATCTCCTCGCAGCGTTTACAGCTCCGTTTGATTTGGGCTCGCCCTCTGTGCACTCAGTCAACACAAATAACACCCTGGCTCTGCTTACCGGAATATTTAGTAGTGAATTGTTTTTTCTTGTAACAATTATGGTCCTTGTTTCGTGATGTGTTTGTAACTGCTCCTGGCAGAAGAGTCCTCCAGCTGCATGTGAGTTGGTGGTTCCAAAGCTCGGTAACGTAACAAACGGCAGCAGCGCAGCACAGGGTCCTTTTCCATTAAGTTATTTTTTTTTTTAAGTTTGAGTGTCAACTAACCTCTAGCAGTTGCTCTTACTCCTGTCTTTTGCAGACCATGGCGCTACACCCGCGGAGGGTTCGCCTGAAGCCGTGGCTGGTAGCCCAGGTGGACAGTGGAATGTATCCCGGCCTTATCTGGCTAAACCGAGAGGCGAAGCGGTTCCAGATCCCCTGGAAGCACGCGACTCGGCACAGCCCGCAGCACGAGGAGGAGAACACCATCTTCAAGGTGAGGGAGGATATACTGCGGCTCTTAAACACAAAGGGTTGAATTGTTGGCCCAGGAGCCAGACAGGCATCTCAGTAGCTGTTTCCAGGCACTTTTTGTCCTATTTCTATGACCTCAGAAAAGCCACTTTGTGCACCTGGTTGCCAAGCTTGGCACTGCCTGGAATGGTGTTGAGTTCTTTAACCCCTTCCAACCACTAAATGCCAGATGATGTTTGATGCCATGGACTCTGGAGGATTACTCCTTCTTGCTTTGTCCACTTGGTTTAGGATGTGGTAGCTGGCTTGCTCATAGCAGCAAACACTAAATATCGTTGCGTAAATCTTAAGAGGTCTACCACAAATTTCCAATACTCATCACGGCTGTCCTTAAACGGATATTCTTATCCCAAGGGAGTCATTCTAACTCCTACACTCCTTTGAGGAATTTCTGACCTCTGCCTCGGAGGGATCTTGGACCGATAGCCTGATTTTGGGGTGAGAAGGGAGAGGGCCAGCTGGATGTCTGTGGCTGCCCTTCCGCTTCAGCCCAGCCCGTCCTCCCTGCGCGGGGTACGGCTCACCGCCAGAACTGGCTGTGGGTATGGAACCCAAGAGACCAGAGATACTCAGTGCATAATCCTCTACAATTTACACTTTCTTGACTTGTACAAAAACATATATTCAGAATTCCTCATGGTTTTGGAAAATTTGGTTTTACTTTTTTTTCCCCTCACCTTTCTTTTAATGGGAAGATCAGTGGGAATTTCTGTTGTTGTTACTGGGAGGCCTATAGTTAAGACTTCTGCAAGAGACAAATTTTGCAGTGAATTTGTCTGGAATTTTGATTTCTGATAAAAGCTGCTCTGTTGAGAGGGCTGGACTGAGCACGGTGTACTTTGTCCCCAGGCTTGGGCTGTGGAAACAGGAAAGTACCAGGAAGGAGTCGATGAGCCAGACCCTGCAAAGTGGAAGGCCCAGCTCCGATGCGCGCTGAACAAAAGCCGGGAGTTTAATTTGATGTACGATGGCACCAAGGAGGTGCCCATGAATCCTATTAAAATTTATGAAGTGTGCGATATTCCGCAGTCCCAGGGATCAATCATTAATCCAGGTGAGGGCCTCGCTGACACAGGGCTGGTTACTGAGCAGGCGTTTGTCCAAGGCGAGTTCCTTTCCTTCACAGCATTCCCCGTCGGGCTGCCCCGGTGTGCCGCGGGGAGCAGCTGCCCTGCCTGAGCCTGGCTGCACTTAAACGAGGAGGACTTTGAACTGGCATGTGCCTTTACTAAAATTAATAAAGCTGAAGACAGTTGCCTGTTCTCTGCTAAACAGTCCAATGCTGGTGATAGTTTGTGTGTATCCTTAGCTTTCTAGAATTGTATATTAAAGTGAAAATAGTTCTGGTCATGTTCTTTTACTTATATTCAGAAAGTACAGAAATAAATTTCCAAAATTATTCAGAGCCAGTGTGAAGACTACATTATTTTTTCAAGAAGTGCACTGCAGTGTTTCACACCGATCAGCTACCCACAAGAATGTGCCTGTTTGCAGGTTCCACTGGCTCAGCTCCGTGGGATGAAAAGGATAATGATCTTGATGATGAAGAGGAGGAAGAACTGAACCAATCTCAGCACGTCCCTATTCAAGAGACATTTCCATTTCTTAATATCAATGGTTGGTGCCATATATTAATGCATTAGTCAAGGTATTTGCTTGTGCTTGAAATAGAATCTTGGATAGAATCATGGTGTATTGAAGGATTGTTTCCCTTTTGTAGATTCACCAATGGCTCCAGCCAGTGCAGAAAACTGCAGCCCTGAAGCTGTGTGGCCAAAGAATGAACCTCTAGATATGGAAATGCCCCCTACTGCACTGCAGCACGACTTCTTCAGCAGCCCTGAGCTCTGGATCAGCTCCCTGCCAAGTATGTATATGGGTTTGTAGTGCTTTTGTCATTGTACTTTAGGAAAAAATTTGTATTTTGACTTTTTTCCCTTGGCTGTTTGCTCATTAGCACGGGGAGCTGTGTGTAGTTTAAACATCGCAGCGTGGTCTGTGTGGTGTGTCTCTGCTGCTGATGCAGTGCCTGTGAAGGTGCAGCAGGAGCCACCCTGACAGTTTCTCTCTCAGTGACAGACCTAGAAATCAAGTTTGAGTATCGAGGAAAGGAGACTGGGCCAACGACGACTGTGAGCAACCCCCAGGGATGCAGACTTTTCTACGGGGAGCTGGGTCCCATGCCAGACCAGGAGGAGCTCTTTGGGCCTATTAGTCTGGAGCAAGTAAAGTTCCCAGGAACAGAGCAAATCACCAACGAAAGGCAGAAAGTCTTCACAAGCCGTCTGCTGGATGTCATGGACAGGGGACTGATCCTGGAGGTCAGTGGCCATGCCATCTACGCCGTGCGGCTCTGCCAGTGCAAGGTGTACTGGTCCGGTCCCTGTGCGCCTTCCTCCACCACACCAAATCTGATTGAGAGGCAAAAGAAAGTCAAGCTCTTCTGTCTGGAAACGTTCCTGAGTGGTAGGTAACTTCTGCTTCTGGAAAATGGCTTTAGATACTGGTCTGGGCACTTGGTGGCACTGTTGGAAAGGGTGGTCTGCCCTAGGGCTCAGCCTGGATGAAACAGTTGGCCTGTGGGCAGGGACCACCGCTTCCTGACTTCAGTGGTCCACGGAGCAGGTGTGCATCAGGAGAAAATGAATGTACACTCAGTGCTCTGGAAAACACTGGAGGGCCTTGCTTTTAAGGAAGGCTTGTCTGGGTGCAAGAAATAAGCTGTAATTGTGTATTTGTAAGAGGTGGCCCTGGCAAAGGACAGTGTGTAGGTAAGACCTGGGATGATACAATAAGGTGTGGTGTGGTGGGTGTTTCTAGCTGGAGGAGGACAACCCCACAGCATTCTGCTTTTCTTCCTAGAGCTGATTGCCCATCAGAAAGGCCAGATTGAGAAACAGCCACCATATGAGATCTACTTCTGTTTTGGAGAAGAATGGCCTGATGGAAAACCCAGGGAGAGGAAGCTGATTGTGGTTCAGGTAGGAGCTCAGGGTCTGAAGTGACGTGTGGCAGCCTTGCTGGGGCCCATGGCTTGGCTCCGGGTCGGTGCCTGCGGATACCAGAGACCCATTCTCAGCTGTGGTTACTGACACTGGGAAGCCCCATAAGGCTGGTGGGGTTTGTCACAGCAAATAGAAATGCTGCCTGTGCCAAACAGCATCAGTCTGTGACTGTGCTTGAAGTTATTGTGGAAACCATCCCCTGCGTCCTGGGCAGGGGATTCCTGTGGAACAACAGGAATCTACTCTGTGACCGTTAGGCTGGAACAACTTTCTTCTTAAACAGGTCATTCCAGTTGTGGCCCGGATGATCTACGAAATGTTTTCTGGTGACTTCACGCGCTCCTTTGACAGCGGCAGCGTGCGACTCCAGATCTCCACGCCCGACATCAAGGACAACATCGTGGCTCACCTGAAGCAGCTGTAC
>NW_008615669.1:0-591 GCF_000691845.1 Merops nubicus | reverse complement strand
TCCAGCACCCCCGGGGGGGTTGCCCGATGCCAGCCCCTGCCATGCACATGGCACAGCCCCTCCCAGCACAGTGACAGACGCTCTGCTTTGCCCCCCGGGTGCCTGTGTTGTACATATAGAAGAGTATTTCTTAAGTGCCTTGCCTAAATCTGAATAAAATCTGTAAATCTGGTCATTGGATTCTATTTCAGCAGTCTATGGTGCTTGTTTTGGAAGTGTTCAAAGCAGAGGAGATCACATGAATACTTTTAGCTCCTTCCCTCTTTTCAGCTGTTTGCTTATGCAACCGCTATGTATAAATGAGATTTTTCAATTCTGTAATATTTTTTTTTTAATCTGCTGCTGATATATTGTATATAAAAACTTGATCCTTAGAAGGGGGAGAAAAAAAAATAATCTGTGCTCTATTAAAACTGCCTGGAAAACATCACTTTGTCTACTTTTATTTTTCCCTTTTTAAGTGCTCTGTGGTTGCAAGTGTGCTTTTTTAACAGGTGTATAGAAAATAAGCTCTGCAAAGTGAGAAGGGCCCTGAGCCCGGGTCTGCCCGGAGAGGCCCGGGCCTAGTTATAGGCCTAGCCCGGGGGCGGA
>NW_008615668.1:0-1254 GCF_000691845.1 Merops nubicus | reverse complement strand
CCCACTAGACACTGGAGTGATATTTTTTTGGATGACTCCCACCTCACAACTGCTTTCCTCTGCAATTCATGTATACATGCAGCTAGGGTTGAGTGGGTTTTCCCTCCCACCTCCTCATGTCCTCTCTCCATGGTCACATAGGTAGAACCACAAGGTGCCACGTGGGGCGTACTTTCTATGTTCTCTCTTGGGCAGGGCAGCATTCTGCTTCCAAATGCTGAGACATGGGTCCATATAGGTGGAGAGTAAGAAAGGCTGTCATTAATTTTTTGGACCTTCTGGGCCAGTTCGTTCACAGGTCTTTTTTATCGCCGGTGCTCGCCAGCCACTTCACCCACCGTTTGTCCCTGGCCATTCCTCCAGGACACTACCACCAAGGGGTTAGCATATGATGGTGGTGCACCTCACGGGAACTTCCGCCACTTGGGAGGACACTACCACCAAGGGGTTAGCATATGATGGTGGTGCACCTCATGGGAACTTCCGCCACTTGGGAGTTGTGCATAGGACTTCATCTGGGTCTCTGGGCGACTGCTCAAATCATCTCTAGCACAGCCAGTTCTCTCAGGTACTGGATACCTCTCTCCATTGTGGTCCACTTCACAGGTAGGCATGTGACATCTTCCTTGAAGGGATACCTTTCTGTTATACCCGAGAGGAGTCACCTCCAAAGACTGAGAGTTTGTGTCCATTTCCCAACTGCCTTATCAATGCCCCCTTCTCTGGACAGGGATCCCAGTTGCTTGGCCTCCTTCCCCTTGAGTTCCACACTGCCAGCGCCCATCGGTCCAGCATTGGAGCAGCCAGGTGAGGAGCTGCTCACCAGGTAAATGGCTGAAATCCTTTCATATGTCTTGCAGCTCACTCAGGGACAGGGATTGGGTGGCCACCTCTGGCTCTTCCTTCTGTTTTTGTGATGGCCCTGGATCATCGTCACCTGTCACTACATGGACTGATTTCTTTGTGTATTTCTTCTTCTGGATTGGAGCAACTGATACAGGCTCAGGTTGGTTCTGCAGGTCAGCTGCAGCATGTGCTGGACTGTTTTCAGGTTCAGAGACCTCCTCCTCTCTCTGAGGGCACTGAATAGTGTTGAGAAGCACTCAGTAGGTGTGGGCAAGGCCCCAGCACATTGCTGTCACTTGCATTTCTTGGGGATTGCCTGGTTGGCACGTGAAGGGAAAGGAGTAGGTGTAGGTAAGGGAGAGACAAATTTGGTAAGAAAATAATCCCCTTGCTTTCTAGCTTGTCCTC
>NW_008615667.1:5175-9120 GCF_000691845.1 Merops nubicus | reverse complement strand
AAAAAAAAAAAAAAAAAATCCTCACTGCATATGTTTTCATTCTTATTTTTTTTTTTTTTCATTATGGGAATATTATGTTTTTAATCCCTTTTGCTACTTTGAAAAGAAGTTTATTCTTGAACTTCATACATAAAAAGCTCAATGTTCTGATTCTCTTTTCTTCCTTTTCACTTTCTGTTTCCATTGTTCTCTTCATTTCTTTTCTAGAAAATTTCCCAGTGTAATTATAGAAAACTAGTTCAGTCCTTCTCTTACTCCTCTTTTCTATGAGAGTTTCCAGAAAAAAGATCTGTTTTCTTTGGAAAGCATTTTTTTGTATATGTGAGTACATAAAAAGCATAAATATCTGGTACAGGTTTTATACTTCCTTTCAAATATTCTACCATTCTGTCATTATAATTCCTCTGAAATGGGAATAGCTGGATTTTTCCTCCAGAAGGTAACATTTATAATAGTGGTACTGTGATTTGGAGATAGCAAAAGAAATTTGTTACTTGTTCTAAAATCATAGACTTATCTAAAAAAAATAAATCCCTGTTACTATTTTTCTATAGTTAAACATAGTTTTATTAAATATGGAAAAAAAGTTTTGTTTACCTTGTCCAGCTTCAGTGTACTTAACAGAGAACTCATTAACCTGAATTATATTTTCTAATTCAGTGATAGATGCAGTCAGGAGTAGTCAGCTGGAAATGAGGTAATTGGGATGTGACAGAACTCAGACTGTATCCATAATTCATAGTTCATAATAAAGGAAAATGCAAAGGTGCCCTATGAAACAAAGTTCTTACGCTACATTTTGTAAAAGTTGATAAAATTAATTGCCCTGATGGTGTTTATATCGATGTACCATCTTTCAATAGAGAACAAAGCTCATATTTCAGCAATATAAGAACTGAGGGAAATACAGGCTGGTCAGCCTCACTTGATCCCTCAGAATGTGATGAAACTAATCATGGAAACCATTTCCAGGCAAATAAAAGATGAAAAAATTATCAGTAGCAGACAACATGGATTAATAAATTGGAAATCATGCTTGCCCAACTGGATAACCTTCTGTGATCAAGTGACTAGCCCTGTAAAGATCAGTGGATACTGTCTAGACTTCAGGAAGGCTTTTGACACTACCTCCCATAACAATCTCACAGAAAAGCTGATTAAGTATGAGGTAGATGAGCAGACAGTGAAGAGGATTGAAAACTGGTTGAATGGCTGGTCTCAGAGGATGGTGATCAGTGGTATGAAGTTTAGCTGGATGTCAATTTAATTTTTCAAATAATGTAGAATTGTTATCACTGTTGCAGAATCTAACTTATTATCACAAACCTTGGTGAGCCACTCAGCCAAAGAATGCTTATTTTGGAAGGAATGCAGAAGAGGGTTAGAAAAGTTAGGTTTTGGCTCCTGCCAATATTGTATACTTCTTAGCATATTGTCCAGCCAAATTTGAAAAGATTCAAGCAGAATGTTCTTTGTCACTTCTGGAAAGGAAACATTTCACTGAAAAATGTAGATGACTCTCTCAGGGGTTTATTTTGTTCTATCTATCTGCCACTATCCTTGCATCTCTGGACTATTACATTTTAGAGTTTTAGAAGACATGATTGAGATTACTCCTTTCTGCTATATTTCTAATTGGAGGAAATTTATCCTGTTTTCCCCACAAAGAAAAGATCTTCAAACATATATTGAAGTTTAATTTTCCTTCTTGTACAGAAGTAAAGAAAAGTAAAATGTTATCAAATCACTATAACCACTTTACACTTTATACCCTGCAGGTCTATAACAGCTCACTGACAGGCCCTTCTCTGTTTTCCCTGATGTTTATGTCATAACCACAGTAACAATATTTGCAACTCTCAATAAATAATAATTAGGAATACTGAATAGAAGTAACTTTAAAAAGACTAAAGAATTAGAAATACTGAGTGCAGTACCATAGTAAGGATATTCTGAGGTGTAACGTTAGAAGAAGTTAGAAGTTCCTTTCTGACTAATAAAAAAGACACTCCTTAGCAGCAGAGCTGAGTGGTAAAAGTGATAACATAACAAGAATACTAGATATTGTGGAAAAATCTCAAATAAAATAATTATTTTTACTAGCTCTGCAGAAGTTTCAGTAAATGCTGACGAGGAAAAAATTGCAAGTGCTGACTTCAGAGAGCTGTAAAAAGTATCTATAGAAAATATCCTAAACTATACATTTTAAGTTTCTGATTGTTTCTCTCTTATATTGCCTCCTGTTGCTGCAAATCTACCTGGTCTGCTACATCTCAGCATATTTAAAGTTTGCTAGAACTGCTTCAGGGTTGAATATCTTAGAATAATGTTAATACAGCAGATTTTGACATTTAATTGTTCAAATGGCATTTTTTTTTTCCCTAGGTTGAAATTCAAACTCCCTCCAGAGCAGAAGACACTGAACTCTAGACTAAGAGAACTTGCAGAACAACAATTAGATTTTTTTTCCCAATTGCACCAAGCAGCACAATAGAAGACTTTCCTATTTAAATCATCAGAGTCACTTGAAAGAAAGAGCAACATCTGGCAAAACTCCTAGAAAAATTATATTCATGAAATACTACTACACTGCAAAGCTGTTACACTGTAGAGATAAATGCTGAAATTCTAAGAGCTACATTTCTCAGAGGTGCTCTTGTAGGTAGCAAGTGAATGGTACGAGTCTCATAGGTGTTGAGCATATCTCAACCTTCTTTATATTTCCTTCTCTATTCAAGACCAAATACATTTTAGATTGACTGTAACCTTCATACTCACTTAGAAGTCTGTCTTCAGACATTTGTGTTTTAAAATCTTTGCCACAGAGAATTTGCTCCACAATACAAAACATTTAAAAGAAAAATATATTTAAGATGATTGATTTTCATAAAAAAAGTACAACCTTATAAATTTACTTTAATATTTCAGTCAACATATGTTTTCTTTTCATAGGAAATATAAAAAGAAATTAAATCTGTATGGAATATAGATTTTAAAAATTTCAGAGGTGATTTTCTTTAAAGAAGACTTTCTTAAATATAGGGTTTCTATAGATAGGTCAACAAATGCAAATAATTTCAGGATATTCTTTTGTTCTTTAGAAATACAGTAGGAACACTACACTCTGCAAGCTCAAGAAATGTTCCTGAAAGGGATTTTTTACATTTCAGATCAGTTAATGGAAGTATGTATAGTCATCTGAACAAACTATGAATTATTTAAATTATAGATTGATAACATATTTTACGAGGTTAATTGATAACTTCACTTAATTTGATAGAATTGGAAGGAATGTCATTGATTTTCAGAAATGTAAATGGGCTTTAAGATTGTGGAAGCATCCTCGTTGATAGACACAGTGAGTAAAATCGGCAGAAAGGTATTGCCTGGCCCCATCACTGATGTATAAAGATTGTTCACAATAGGATCATAATACAGAACTGAAATAGGTTCGATGTATGGAACTCTCCCTTTCTTTCAAAATACCTGATTTTTAGACCTTATTTACTTGGAGTCCTTGATGCAGCTTACACATATCTGTAAAAGTTTACTTCATAGAAAGCAACTCAGAAGACATTTATGATTAGCATCATGAATGGTACACACTGGCAGCCACATAATTAGTAGCAATGGATGTTATCAAGGAAGTTTACTGTCCTAAGGAGTGTTATAATTCCTCCAACAAAGGTTGCCTCTGCATAATCTGATGTTAACTTGTCTAAATGATGAGCTAATGGTGAAGTGACTACTGTCACAGTCTTGAGGTAAAGCCCTGTAAAGGCTTCCTGTGATCAGGAGTGACCAACCAAGAGAGTCATTGCACAGCAAAACACTGCTCTTTCTGTCTGTTAAGTCTGGCTCCTGAGCATCCTTCAAAATGGGTCTGGGAGCCAGTGAGCAGGAGGCAGACTGCAGTGAGAAAGCATATAGAAACAACTCTGTGTG
>NW_008615667.1:2176-5144 GCF_000691845.1 Merops nubicus | reverse complement strand
GCAGGAAGGTGGGACCTCTCTCCATGATAGTTGATCTACCGCCCCATTCAGAGCCCTGAGGCTGTTGACAGTTTGCTGAGTCTTGGTGCCCTGTTCTGTCTGTTGGCCTCAGATCCTGGAGGGCTACTGGAAGAGGGAACATAATTTGAGAGAAAAGAAGTAGATATTAGTAAGCCTTTTATGACACTTTAAAGGGTATTACTGTCAGCAATGTTTTTCTTTAGTGATTCAGGCTACAAGTATCTGGGCTATTGTAACTGGAGTGAAGATAACACTTTGCAGTATTTTGATTAGATTTTGCGTTAGGCTAACAACAAATAATTCTTGACTTCACAAGTGATATGTATTCCATTTTTTCCAATAACATGATTTTAAGTGTAACATATTATATTAAATTTGCTAACCATTTTCTAAAAGCAGCTTGGTGTCTTTGTTAAAATTATTTGAAGAAGATTTAGCCTGAGGCAGAAATCTGATGCAAAACTTTGACCTAAATAGCATGTTTCTCATAGCTTTATTTCCTGAAAACAAGGCCTTATAGTGAGTTTTCAGGTCAGCCTTTTGAATAAATGGCTTCATATAGTACAAAGGACACATAATCCAATACAAGTTTCTGAAATATTCTTGTAAATGCATAATCTTATCATAATCTAACTTCATATTCTTACTATTTGTAGCTGTAAGAAATAGACTGCACACACTTTATGACCATTTAAAATACATTTCTAAACCTCTTACACAAATCACTAGAGAAGTGCTTTGTTTTCAAAGAATGTGGAATATGTACCTATACTCACATAAATATTATTTGGTAGAAATTTGCCAGCATATAAAATATAAGATGGGATTAGGTCATCATTTTACCCACTGAGAGTTTAACATCATAAATTAAGGTCTTTAAAAAAAGAATTTTAAATGTTTTTAATGCTCAGTTATGGGTATTGCACCGTTATTTACAATTCTGCTGTTTCATTTTGTTGATGTATGCTACTACTGTATCTATCTGTTTTAATTCACTTGCTAAGTAGAATAAAATCCTACTATTTAATTTATAAAATCCAGTTCCTATAATCTTTGTTTTACATAAGATAAAGTCTCAAGCAAACTTACATTTCTGTAATCTTTAATATTTGGTAATTATTTTACGTATTGAGGTGTTTTTCAGGATTTATATGCATTGAGAACCTGCATGCTTATTTTTGCCATTTAGTAATGTCAGGAAAAAAGTCAGATCAACATACCTATTTATGATTTTTTTTTTTTTTTCTGTAGCTAAATAAATATTAGAAATTTAGTAGAAGGTATGTCAAAATTTTATTTAGAGTAGATTCACTTATTCATGCATATATAAAACATGACAAAAACATCCACTAAACAAAATAAAAACACCACAAAAAAAAAAAAAAATCACAAAAACAAACTAACATCGCTATCAGAAACTGGTAGTATGAGCTCTTTACCAACAACTGATTACACTTTTCAGTAATAAAGTGGTTTTCTTAGTATTGTTTTAGTGCTTTATGGTGGAAATATCAGGTGCTTCTCTGTCTTGAATAAAGGTGCCACTAAACCACGTATTAAAAATGGACTGTATCAAGAAGGGTTCATTCCCTCTTCCACAACTTGGAGTTAGCTGTGCCTTGCCATGGTGGCAATTGTTTGCCTATACCGATCTTAAAAGATTCTAATATTTGTAACATGAGAAGTTTTGTAGGCAATGACTGCATAATTAAAGAGTATCTGGAAAAAAAAAAAAAGGCACAGGAAAGTTCAAAGAGTTACAAAAGGTGGATATTTATACAACTTTAGTTTTATTTTCAAGGTAAAAATTTATTCTTAAATTTGTAAGAATTAAAAAATTGTAGATAACAGTTACACTAATACTATATCCATAACCTTGTGACTAGTAACTAATAGTCTTGTAAATTTGTGGTATTTGAGTAGAGTGAAAATTAGGAAAGAGACAAGGATAGTGCTGAAAAGAAAAATAAGTGTAATGAAAGATAAGGTATTAATAAAATATTAATAAAGTATATGCAGTAAAGTTCTTACAGATCTTATGAAAATAAATTATTGTCACAGATTGTAAGGAAAATAGCACAGGATAAATAAAAAGCTTGTCAGTATGGCAGATAAAATCAGTTAAATTCATGTATGTAAGAATAAACAGTACATGTATAGATGGTATAGATACTGAAATACCTAAATAATACAGATGGGAATAGGAACAGATGATAAGATCTTTTGACCTTAGTTACATATTTATTATAATTGCTTAAATTATTTTTTAACTTCATTTTTTCCACTTAGCCTGTAGATATCAATGGATCAAAATCTTAATTCTGTCATTGACATCAACAGTGACTATGAATGATTTCCTTGGGTGCTGAATTAAGCAGTCTATGATAAATATTAAACAGATAGCCTATATGAAATAAATATAGATTCTATTTTCTTTTACATTAATTTGTATTTCTCAAAGAGGGCATATAAATCGCTTAACTAAAATAGAAAAGAAAAGAAAAGAAAATATACCTAACACAGCAAATCACTTCTTATGGAAATTGCTGTCTTGGTCTTGTGATGATAGTGTAACAAGTAGTATGCTGACTATGTTAGCATAAGGCGGTCCTATTTTCACTATTTCTGAGGCTTTGTTCTTTATTGGGTTCATCTTCAGTATTATAAAGTTCTTTAATTTATCAAATTAAAAAAACAAAACGAAAACAAAATGAAAGAAAACAAAACTAACAAACCCAAGTAAATCAAAGTAATCCAAACTTATTTTCTGATGCTTCACAGAATATTTTTAATTTATTATAATACTAAATAGCTAGAAAGAAACTAGTGGAATCAGTATTTGGGGGGGATTATAATGTTCCTGCTAAAAGAAAAAAAAGTGTTGAAATAACTTTATGTATTTTGTACTTTAAGGCTCGGAGAGAAGAGAAGGCTCTGAGGTGACCTT
>NW_008615667.1:0-2040 GCF_000691845.1 Merops nubicus | reverse complement strand
TGATAGTGGTGAGACCCTGGAATGGGTTGCCCAGGGAGGTGGTTGAGGCTCCATCCCTGGGGGTCTTCAAGGCCAGGCTGGATGAGGCTCTAGACAGCCTGATCTAGTGGAAGTTGTCCCTGCTCATGGCAGAGGGGTTGGAACTGGGTGATCCTTGTGGTCCCTTCCAACCCTGACAGATTCTGATCTGTTTTAGCAGAGGACTTCAGAGCCCTAATGGCTTAATGGTTGGACTTGATGATCTTAAAGGTCTCTTCCAACCTAAAGGATTCTATGATTCTATGCTGGAAAGAAGAAATGTTTTGATCTCAATGCTGCCAAGTCAAAAGAAGGAAAAAAAAGATGAAGAGTACAAATCACTTCCTTTAATTTTTCTTAATAGGTTATAAGCAAACAGATCCTGCATCTTATCTTTCAAATTATGTACTTTTTATGGCTGAAAAAGGACATAGAAAAGTGTGATGTAAAATACACTTGGAAAAGCAATCCCTTGCTGGTTCATATGGAAGAAACAAATTTAATCATGCAATAAAATTAATTAATAATGAATAATTTTGGATCTTTTTTAGTAAGAATATTTGATTTACTAAGAAAAAATATTTTGTTATGTAGTAAAACAAAAATATTTTACAAATGCATGTATTTTGGTACAATATTTTGTTCCTCTGTTTCTTGTATGTGTGTGAGTGTAGATAGCTGTTCACAAAAATCTGAACTTTATTACTCCACTATTACAAAAAGAAAAACCAGGATGTGTTGAAATGCTTTACTAAAAATCATTATACAAGCTAATGACAGCCTATGATTATATTCCTACTTTCAAAAGAATCTTAGACGTTTGCTCACTAACTTGACAGAGTGGTTGGTAGTATCTTCCCCTGTAAAATATAAAATGCCCATGAGTTATACGAACTGCTTAATACAGAGGAAAGCTTTTCTGTAATGTCTAGCTCATTCCTTAAATAACAGTAGAGTTTAATTAAGAAAAAATAAATTAAATTTAATAATAATTGTGTTCAATGTCTGTCAAGATTAAGTATACAATTCATGAGAATTTCTTCTATTACGTAAGAACTATTCCAGTTAATAAACACTTTTGATCTTAAGAAATAAATACATGGATCATGACAGCCTGAGCTAAGCAGAAAAATGAGTTCTTCAATAGAGAGCTGCAATATAATTATAGATTAACAGGTTGAGAATAGGTACCAGTCACAATACGTGATGGCTTTGACTTACATTTCTTGCCTAAAAGAAAAGATATTCTTCCAAGATATCAAATACTAACGGACAACAAGGTAAGCCTTAGAAAAAAATGTTGCCATCGTTAAACAGTCACCTTCAAGCCACCCTAAATTGTTTACCTTCAAGAGGGATTTGAGGATGATTAATATACTTTCCAATGCAATAAACAAACAAAGAAACAGAAAAAGAACACCATAACATTTAAAAGTTATGAAAAATATACTCAAATGTTTATTCCCTGTCATGGATGCATCCACAAAACAAGACAGACAGCAGCCGCTACCACAAAATGGGTGTTTATTGCAATCAAAATTGCTCAGCACTCCTGACAGAAACAAGTTTGGATGTCTGTTCGATATATATTTACTACCCAACTAATTTAAGGAAAGATGAAGAACACTATGCATACACTCACACATAAAGAGGAAACTTCTTACACAAGAGTGCCCAAGGTATCACTTACCCGAAGGGGCGGTGAGGCTCCCTCAATCATGGAGGTTCAAGCTGTGGAAGTATCCTTGGACAGCATGCCCAAGAGGAGGGTCCAACTGCCAAGACCACAACTCTGCAATGAACCGCCTCAACAGGTTTTTATGTGATGCCCCATTTATACCGAAGCCCAGGGTGAGCTATGGTCATTCTAATTGGCTGAGGAGCAAGCCCAGAAAAAAACAAGCTGTGGGGAGTCCAGACCCTCAAGCACTACTTAACAGGTATAGTTTAACAGAACTATTCTGTCAGCCCTCTTTTTGTTTGCCTGTCAGGGTTGCTGTCATGAACCAAGGGATGAAAATC
>NW_008615666.1:0-20564 GCF_000691845.1 Merops nubicus | reverse complement strand
AGTGGTTTAAACCACCACATTTATCATCACCATCATTATATCCTAGACAATCAAACACTCCCTAACATACAGGACTATCCCACCACCTCCCTTCCTTGCCTATCCCTTCTGTAGAGATTGTAACCATCCATTGCAGCATTACAGTTGTGTGAGTCATTGCTCCATGTTTCCGTGATGTGATGTTCCTATGTCACAATTTTTCTGCTGTACAATGGCTTCCAGCTCCTCTTGTTTGCTGTCCATGCTGCATGCACTGGTATGGATACTCTTCAGCTGGGCTATAGTTGCTGCAGCCTTTTTTGGGGGGAAAAGCCCTAATTACTAAGTGATTATTCTCAGATGCTTCCATTTCTAACACATCAATGACCCTTGTGTCTTTGCTACCGCACGGATCTCCATCTTCTGCCTTCACCAACACAGCAGACTGAAGAGTGCTAGAATGCTGCCCACAGGTTTATCTCCAGTAAGCCTGGAGTTCTGTCTTTCCCCCTTCAAATCCAGTTTAAAGCTTTTCCAATGAGCCTTGCTACCTTGTGTGCAAAAATCCTTTTCCCCCTTTGAGACAGGTGTACCCCATTTGTTGCTAGCAGGCCAGGTGTTGTATTAATTGACTCAAGATAAAAAAAAAAAAAAAACAAATTTCTGCCTGTGACACCAGGCTTGGAGCCTGGTATTGATCTGATGGACCTTCCTATTTCTTCTGTCATTGTTCCTTTCAACTGAAGGGCTAGAGGAGAACACTACTTGTGCTCCTGATCCCTTAATCAGTCATTCCAAAACCCTGAAGTCTCTCTTGATTGCCCTCAAACTTCTTGTTGCAACACCATTGCTGCCTACCTGAAAAGTCAATAATGGACTGTACCAAGGTGGGAAGGCTTCTCAAGGCAGCAGACTTCCCTCAGGAAAAGCTGCTGTCCACCAAGATCTGCTGCTCTGTTGTCAGACAGGTGTTTTTCCAGTTCTTAACTGAAAAAAAATTCCTATCTTTAGAAAAGCTTACAGTTACACCTTTTCCCTGAATCTAGAGACAAAAGCTTGAAAGGCAGATGCTTCCACTGAACAGAGAAAAAGGCTGTCCTTTTCTTCTGAGAAATGTTGAGGATGTTCTGGCTAGCAGACAGAGTAAGATTGCCTTTACATTTTACAGCATGGACATGGTATGGAAACGTTGATGGTTCCCTTATGATTTCATTGAACTTTCTGTCAGTAAGTGAACTCATTACATGGAGATACTCTTCAGTGAATAAAAGCTGATTCAACTCCTTTGCCAGCCAACTGAAAAAAATGAAAGTAGAAGGCACCTGCAGCACCTTTCCTACCTCCAAAAAGCACAAGAAAATAGAATGAGTTAAGGATATCAATGCAATGAAAATATTAATTTAGTCAGATTCATATGTAGAAGTCAAATTGAAACCACCATGATGATGGAGCTTAGCACTGACTTGTTTAAAATGTGTGTTCTAAATATTAGTCTAAGATTTGAAATCTTGTAGTACCTACCACTAACACATACTTTCTCATCAGCTCAAGCAAACTGGTTGGTACACCAATTTCTCATATGCCAGAATGAAAACAGACTTCCAAAAAGTCACAGGAGCTCAGAAGAATATCCATTGAGAAGTGCAGAGTACCCAGGAGAGGTAATAAATCAGCTTCTAAGTATTTGTAAATATGGTGAGGTCTTAATGAAAACTATGCTCACAAAGTCCAATATCTAAGCAGTCTTACAGCCAGTTCTTGTAGTTTTCATCTTTTCTATGCTTAGAAATAATTTATCACACTCAAAGATATTAAAATAATGGAAGAAAATTCATGATTAGAGGAGAAACATGACAGGTACAGCAGTCAAAACAGGCCACACGTTTTTTTTTTCCCCAGTCCGCTCAGAATCACTGCAGACTTACAATGTGTTATTTGATGAATAAAAATGAAGCCTCTGTGCTGCAATTTAGCTCTATTAGGAATAGCATTAGAACTGCTGTCAACAGCTTAAATATACAAACTGTCCACATAAAAATTGTTTCTCAAAAAAAAAATTATATTATACTTCCTCTAAAAGATCACAGTCAAGACATGAGTTTTGTTTCAGCAAACACAACACAACAGAAGTTCCCAGCTCACCTTCCATCAGGACTAGATGTGCCGCCTCTTTAATACACAGATGATCTCAGATTAGCCCTCAGGCTCTAGTCCTTTCATCCTCCTAGCTGCTTTTTTTCTTTTTTTGGAAGGAGCCATCTCCTGCCTCACA
The DNA here is from genome assembly GCF_000691845.1 of Merops nubicus. Lineage (NCBI taxonomy): Eukaryota > Metazoa > Chordata > Aves > Coraciiformes > Meropidae > Merops > Merops nubicus. The sequence continues at coordinate 18,313 of NW_008615666.1, read as the reverse complement.
TCCTCCTGTAACACCTCTCTGAGACCCTTCCCCAAGGCATTGCTCTGGTACTTGCCCGCAGCCGCCTTTTGCTGCAAAGTTGTTGAGTAGGGAAGCAAAAATCATCTCAGCACTACCAGATGGAAAATAGTGGTGGGATCAGGACATGGCCTCACTGCAGTTTTCCACACTGACTGTCACTGTGGGAAGGTAGCTGCTACATCCTGAGTCTCTGCAGGCAAAATGCCTCCAGGAAATACAATTATAGATGTTTCACATCTAAGTAAGCAACAGAATATATGATTGACTTTCATTCATTCATAAGGGTTGTCAGTAATTTAGCTAAATGCTTGAGTCTGGATTGTGGAGTTCTTCCTACTCCCATGAAGTTAACCATCTTTCTTTTCCACAGCCTCTTTCCTCCTCCATAACCTTCTCTTGTTTGACTCTGCTTGCTACTTTACTTCTAGTTTTTCTCTCTTTTGACATCTTTCCTTCTCACTGAAATCCAAGGAATCGCTAGTATTTTCTGCTCTTAAATATAGTCCCTTAACTCCAATTCCTCACTTCAGCCTTTGTTCCAAGTATTATCATTGAGTGTGGCTCCTACAAGAGAAAAATCCAAAATACCTTTGTGGTTCACCTTCCTTTAAAAATTCCTTGAAAAGGGCATTAACCTCTGCTACCCACCTTTACATTGTTTCAGTACTTTTTCAGAATACTTCAAGCGGAGACACAATTGGTTGTGGAGAGCCACTTAATGTTACACGAAGTCACAAACTTCCCCTTTGATGAAAGCATAGTGAACATCTGTAAATAACAAAATGTCAGTATATCCTCTTTACCAGGATATTAAGTACAAGCAAACTTACATTTGGCAGATGTCCTTGTATTTTTATAGATTTAAAAAAAAATGTACAGGAGTTACTGGGTGAAAAAGTGTTCAAAATGAATTCCAGTTCTTATTCCCCACATAGCACATGCATCAGGATGTTAATTAAATGGTTCAAGAGTGAGAACTTCAACATGAAGGGCTGTTAGCTCATTGCCACCTGCAAGTGGCAGACACAGTGAAAAATCTGAGGAAATATTTTTTTTACAGGGGCTCCCTTGAGCTAGAATAAAGTATATGTGTGCAACAAAATTCTTCTGAAAGCCTTGCAGTGTTTAACAGAGTCACCCCCATGACCACGGTGTTATGCAGTCACCCACCTCCTAGCACAACTACACTGAGTCTATCTAATTTCGATAGACTCTACACATACCTTTAAAAGCAGTAAACCAGAAAACTGTGAGCAATACCATCCTCCTCTTAGAAAAGTTACACTGAAGTGAGACAATCAGTTAATGCAACCAGCATCCTAGAAAAAACACTAAGACCCTATCAAGAGGACAGGATAGAAGAAGACACAAATTTTCAAGAAATCCTGCCACAGAAAAGGATCTCAAATGCACTTGGCTGCATGATTCTCCTTTTTTTTTTTTTTTTTTTTTTTTTTTTTTGTGGCTATACTGCAGCTTTACCCAGGACTCTGCAGCTGACAGACGGCTCAGCTGCCACACCACAGAGAGAGGCATCAACACACCTCTCTTTCATTGCGGGGGGTACAGCTACCACTGTAATCACCTCACAGGTCCAGGGAGCTTTGTCCATGATGCGATGCTGTCAAGGCCTGGACGTAGCTAATGCTTCCATCCTCTCATTTTACATCATCAGTTGAATGAACATATTTAACAATTGCCTTATGGTTACTGCTTATGCAAAAAGGACTAATTAAGATCCATAAAACTTCTTCTGTAGAAGATAAGACAGCCTGTGATACGCCATGGTTAAATTATGACTAGGAATTAAAGGAAACTGAATTATGCAAAGTGTCAGATGAGACAGTAATCCACAGTGTCCTGGTTTCAGATGAAATAGAGTTAATTTTCTTCCTAGTAGCTGGTATAGTGTTATGGTTTGGATGTAGTGTGAGAATAATCACCTGATAACACAGTGATGATTTTAGTTGTTGCTGAGAAGTGTTTACACTAAATCATGGATTTTTCAGCTTCTGATGCCCATGTCATGCAAGCAAGAAGGCTAGTGGGGCACAAGAAGTTAGGAGGGGACACAGCCAGGACAGCTGACCCAAACTAACCAAAGGAATATTCAGTACCATCCAACATCATACCCAGTATATAAACTGGGGGGAGTTGGCCAGGGTGGGGATCACTGCTAGGGGACTGGCTGAGCACCACACAGTGGGTAGTGAGCAACTGCACTGAGCATCACTTGTGTTTCTTGGGGCTTATTTCACTCTCCTTTTCTTATCTTCCTTTCCATCATCATTATTATTAATAATAATAATTATTACATTTTATTCTTATTTCAGTTATTAAACTGTTTTTATGCCATGAGTTTTATCGGGTTTTGATTCTCTCCATCCCACCAAGGGGGGAGAAGGCAAGGAATGAGCAAGTGACTGCATGGTGCTTAGTTGCTGGCTGAGGTCAAATCACAGCACACAATTTGCTCAAAAAATGCTGGAAAGGATCCTCTCATTCTCCTCATAATTATCTAAAATAATACTCTCCACTTATGTGCATGACACAGAGCTCCAGAATGGGCAGTCCAGTAAACAAACTAAAGCTTGCTCTTTGAAAAGCAGTTATTTATTTTGGGTAACTCTGTATCCAAATCATCCCGTTTCAGAAGGCTGGAGCTAGTTTTCTGCTCAACATTTGCCACTCTGATTTGCTCAGTCCTAAGAACCACTGACCTTCTTTGAAATGATACTGGGTCTCCTATGACTGCCAGGATGTCCATGGAGGGGAGTCACTCTATGAAGGCAAGTGCCTAGTGTGCCATCATTCATTCTGCCATAGGGTGTTCAGGGCTTTTTTCTGGAATGCTGCCCATTTATTTCTGACAAGGTGGTTATGCTGCAAGCCTGCTAATGTGTTGGAATGTAATTAAAAATGAGGGGAGTTTGCATCAGTTTCTACCAATTTAGAAACACTGAGCCCTGTAGTTTCTTTTGCCCCCAAGGGAAGTACATCATGAAGTCTACAGATTGCACTATTCAAATAGTAAATTTTCCCTTTTATTTGGGCAAACAGCCAAGCAATGAAGACTTTCTTATCCAGAAGAACTAATGGCTGCCTCTGTCACCTTTTCCCTTCAATTATTTAGACTTCCCCCACACTTAGGCTGGCTTCCTGCTGGGAGCACCACAGACTGTGTCTATTAATCATTCACTGTCATTGTGCTTTGCAAGAAGAAAAGTGAAAAGATTGCTCAAGAACAAAAATAGACCTTTCTGGTATTTTCCTGACAAATAAATGACAGCTGTGTGCTACCTGGATTTACAGTGTCTTCAAATATATTTCCCCTTTTTTTCCAAGGAATAATTAATATTATAGACAAGCAGAGAAAATTGTCTGTTCCCAATATAAGTCCATATTGCAGGGCTTCCTTCTTCCTGCCATATCAAGATTTGTTAAGCTCTGTTAAAGCTTACAAGTCCTTCTCTGCCACCACCTCCAGAAAAGTATCAGAGCAACAAGTTTATGTCTTCCACTTAGTTATCCTATTGAATCAGTGGGAAGCTATCTCTTCCAGTGGTCAACTCAACCTGCTTCTCTGTTTCCCAGGAACTCTCCCAGCAGCAGGTAATCTTAGGCCTCCTCTGCTATCCTTGCCCAAATGTAGCTCTTGTAGACCAGAGCCAGCATCCTCGTCTGCAAGTCCTCCCATATGGCCTGTTCACTGAGGGTCCACTAGGAGCTTCCAGGTCCAGAGTCTCTTTCCCTGAACGACTGGAATTCTCACAACTTGATTTCCTAGCTTGTCTTGGTTTTCTGCAGTTGCATACTCCTCCTCTGGAAACCACAGGCATAACTGAATGCTTGGCTGTATCGAGACCGACGCCGCAGAACAAGAGTATTTCCCAAGCCTTGCGCTTTAAAGACACATAAAGCTCATGCCAGCTCAAAAAATGGGAAAACACCCCACCTTACACTTGAAATTGTATACTCTCAGTTTTGGTTCTAAGAGATTGAAAAGCCACTATAAGCACAAAATCGCATCAAACTGCTTCTATTCACTGCACACTGTTTTGCACTTAGAATAAACTATCACCACATGCCTGACCCAGTCACTCCAATAAATAATTCATGTTAAGTCTCACTCCAACGAATTCCTGCAGGGTCCAGGAAAAGAGGATTTCAGAGAAAAGAACATGCCCTATGAAGACATGGCCATTTGAGAGAATAGAAGGAAAATCCTCCTTGAGCTGCAGTGCATCCTGCCAGAGACAGAAGTTAGCCCCAGCTGATGGAAGTGTGACAGATGTGAGGACTCAAAAGAGCAGAATCTGTATGGCAAAAACACTCTGAAGCCAAGGGAGTGTTGGTTGGTTTGGACCTAAGGAATCTGTTCTCCCTTGTCTGCTTAGGAATTAAATTTACGGACTATGCTGTGTATTTATGTTTTCTCTGCATTTTATTCTATCACAGACACCATGTTACAGAAAGTAAGAACTGGAAGTTTTAGGAAAAACTTTCCAGGGAAGAACACTTCTAAGGTTAAACATTTCCTTCATTCATTCACTACAAAATTTTAATATATTTATAATATTATAGTCCTATTATCATCACATAGTATTATAGCAATATGTATGTTATTAAATGTTGTTAAATATTTACCATAATGTTTATACTACTATCTTATAAGAAATGGCCTGATAAATGGTGGGGACTCATGGCTTTAAAGGCACTAGCAACAGCTGGAATGCTAATCAGTTTGGATTGGCCCTGTGTGTGTATACAAGCGTGTACATGTGCTGGTGTATCATGAAGTTCTGCTCACCTAGTGTGTTTATCAGGGCTGTAAACAGAAAATGCACATGGCTTGGCTGATTGGAAGCATCTTTACTTAAGCTTCATTACATGTGATTTTATTTTTTAACAATGGTGGAACACGGGAAACCAAAGGAATCAAAAGTGGTGATTATAAAGGGGACAATACATTGACCACCAAAACATTTTCTGTCAAAAGATGATTGTCTAGCAGTACAGAGAAACTGGAACAGCAGATTAAACTATTTCCTTACATCCTTATTTCTGCTCTTTCAATTGCACATGAATTCAAACGGTGCAATTTAAATAAGCCGTAATAATGCACAAGAACACTATTTCTTTTCTGACTACTGAAAAAATACAATTCCTGAGGTCTACCTTTATATAGTTGAGGGATCGTAGAATCACAGAATCATTAAGGTTGGAAAAGACCTCCAAGATCATCAAGTCCAACTGTTATAGTTTATTAATGAGACCACGCCGATATTAATTTAGTAATTTTATTAAGCAAGCAGCAATAAGTAAAACAGCTCTGGGCGGCCGGGGAGTTTCCTCACTCCACCAATGGCGCGCAACAACCCCCCCCAAAGTCTCTCATTATATACTCTTCTTTTTTCCAGTGTAACGTATCTCTTTCTGCCTTCTGCGGCTGCGTCAGCTGTTGCTAGGGGGTCCTTTCTGCCTTCCAGTGGTCTTGAAGGAGGGGGTTGTGTCATTCTTTGTGATTGTTTCTTTACACACATGATTACCCAACCTAACCCAAATTCTTCCCCCTATTTTCATTGTTTACAACACAGAATAGCTGTATGTTCAAAGCAAGCAAGCATGCGATTTCTAACAGACTGCTCTTACAGCAAGTCCTGTTGGTTAATCTTTAAGCAGGCAAAATGAGTTTCAAAGCAAGCAAAAAAAAAAAAAAAAATTAAAAAAAAACAATTAAACACTCAAAGTTTGATTAACAAACTACAGGTTTTCCATTACACAACCATCCAACACTACCATGACCATTAAAGCATGTCTCCAAGTGTCAAATCTACACATTTCTTGAACGCCTCCAGGGATGGTGACTCCACCACCTCCCTGGGCAGCCTGTTCCAATGCTTTATTACTCCTTCAGTAAATAAATTCTTCCTAATATCCAATCAAAACCTCTCCTGGCGTAACTTGAGGCCATTTCCTCTCATCCTATCACTAGTAACCTGGGAAAAGAGAACAACAGCCACCTCACTACAACCTCCTTTCAGGTAGCTGTAGAGCACAATAAGGTCTCCCTTCAGCATTCTCTCCTCCAGGCTAAACAATCCCAGTTCCCTCAGCTTCCTCACAAGCCATGTTCCCCAGACCCTTCGCCAGCTTCGTTGCCCTTCTCTGGACATGCTCCAGCACCTCAATGTCCTTCTTATACTGTGGTGCTCACAACTGAACCCAGTACTCAAACTGTGGCCCCACTAGTGCCAAGCACAAAGGCACAATCACTTCCCTACTACTGCTGGACACGCTACTAATATGTTCTGTTTTCTGGAAGTTATCAACAGCAAAAAACTAGTTTGTGATACCTTTTAGCTACGTCTACATTAGCAAGTAGTGTGGACCACTCTGTAGAGTAAAACTGTTGTTTCTGAGGTTTTTGCACCAACACTATGCACATATTAGGGTTTTATACTTTACTTCAGATTATCTCCAGTCTGGCCCCATGGCCTGAATGACACAGCTCATCTTTAAGTTTAGTGTTGCCCAAAAAGAATCCAGTTCACACATTCCAAGACTACTGTATGATGCCAGCCAAAACCCAGTGAGTGGGGACAACTAGAGGAAACAACTCAAACTGTACTTCAACTCAAACTAAATATAGATGCACTTCCCTGTAACTTAGTGGTGCCTACCCTTTCACCGCTGTCACTTCTGGGTTTCAAAATCAGACTGCACCACAGAAAAAAGGCAAATCCTTTCTTCAGCGTCCACTAACTTATTAATTGTAACATGGATGTCTATTTGCAAGGGAAAGCAGGGCAAATAGGACAAAAAAAAACCATGAACATAGGTATCCATTAAGATATTAGTTACATTATAGCATAGGTATGATAGTGAATTAACTCACACTTAAGAAAATTACACTTAATTAAACCTATTACTGTTCCCCTGGAATACACATAAAATTAAAGTGTTACAACTAAAGGAAGTGGTGTCTCCACTGACCATCTTAGTGCTTCCTGAAAACACACCAAGACTGAGATATAACAGCTGTAAGGAGCCACCTATTTCTATACTGTTGCAAAATGTCACAAAAACCTTTAAAAGTACAGAAGTAAACAGCTTTATGCATTTCACTGTGATACCAAATAAAGTTTGTTAGTAATAAGCTTGTGAGATTAAAGTTTGTCAGACGTTTTCAGTGCTGTTTGCTTGAACAGTCATGGTATCATTGCACTCTGAAGGAACAGACAGTTATTTGCTCAACAGATTATTTTGCAGTGAGCTTTTATCTTCTGAACAGCTCAGCTGCCCATCTCCTCTGAACAGCAGCAAGCAACCTCTGTGACACCCTTAATATGAAGAATGACGCTTCAGTTCATTCCTAAATACAGGCCATCCCTTCATCTAGAAGCCTCTGTGCTGATGGCTTCCCAAAATTTAGCCAAATTGTGATCACGTTACTTGCCAAGCACTTCTGCAGAGGCGGACAGATATCAGCATCTGGTTTGAGATTATAATAATGAAGTTTGTGCCTTCAAAGAAAAATGTTCAATCTGAAAAGTTGTTTGAGTGATATACTTGGAAACAAAAATAGAAAAAAAAAAGGAATGCTTAATACAGGCACGCTGTCCCAGGATCTAGTGTTGTGAAAAAAACAGTGCTCGTATAACAGACACTGGTCCTCAAGGGAACCATGAAGTGGAAATCACCCAGGAGGTGCCATGGTAACTTGTAACACCTATCTGCTCTATCCAGTACCACAGGACAGATTTAGCACAGGATGTGGATCAAAATACTGTTTTCCACGTGGAAAGCTAAATGGTGTGTTACACACTTGTGCTACAATAGCACCAACAGCAACCCTCTCAAGAGTATTAGATTCAAGTACACTGTCCTGGGCAAACTCTGATTTGATAGATTATTTCCATTTTTTAAATTAAATTCTTCCTTTTCAATGATCACAACCATTGAAATTTCTAAGGATATTCAGTGGTACCTGGAAGGTCTCATGCTTGTTTTCCTCACAACTTCTAATGCTTCCAGCATCCCTGTGAGCTAAGGAAATACTACAGTTTGTATCTTAGTTCCCTCACAGCTTACACATAAGAAAATTATGTATATAAATTTACTTATAAAGCTATTCATCTCTCAGCCCCCGCTTTGACTCCCTGGCTCCTGAACATCCACAGGAAGAATTATTTTCTAAAGAAAGAGGCTCTCAGAAGTCATAAGACTGAGTGACCTAAATTAGCAAGCATGGAACTAGTGATTCAGCAGCAGCCAAAGCAGAATTGGGATCACCTAGAGTCATATCCTTAGATTTCTCAGTAGATCTTGTCATAATTGTCTTGCTTAGTCATTGCACGGGAAACTTTAACAGGCCAGAGAGTTAAATCCAAGTCTCCTGACACCCTGACCATGCCTTATTCAGTAGACAATTCTTTCACATAACATATACTTGGAGCAAAGACAACCTAAGAGGAAATTCATTTTACTTAGTTACATATTATTACACACCACAACACATTTTTCAACACCCAGTAGCAAACTGAAGCTTGTACACTTTGTACAACTCTACAAAGCCACAAAATTACTTTAGGCATGAGAATTTGTGGAGTGAATACACTCAATGCCTGAAACAGATCAGGCCACCCATAAGAGTGGGTAGCAAGAACAGCCAGCAGTCCTAGCCCACCTGGTCTGTAGGGAATCACCTTCCTGATCAGATTTAGGAATACGTTTAACTGTGTGTGCACAAGCAAGATAGAACCTGGTTGGAAGCAGAGGGCTTCAGCCCAGCTCTAGCTGTGCTCTGTCTCCTGCAGAATGCTGAAACCAAGAGGAGGACGCCGGTCCTCAGAGGAAGGTGCATTTCCTCACCTTGTATACTTTTTATGCTTTCAAGAACAAATGAATTTTGGGGGGAGTGATAAAGTGCTCTCACTTCCTTTTTTTTTTTTCTTTAACAGAAAAAGGACCAAAATTGAGTTTCAGTCACTTCAATTGAGACTCAGAAACTTGGGGTTCAGTTCCCCAAACATGCCTGAACTCTCACTTAGCATCTCCATGCCTCACATCTGTCAACAAAAGTGGGCCAAAAAAAAAAGCCAATAAAGCAAGTTCACACACTTCTAGTGGGAGAACAGCTCTATTTCTGCAGGAGACAGAATTTATTATTTTTAGGGGTTTTGTGGGTATTTGGACATCTTAAAGCAAAGCTTCTACTTAGTCATTTTTATAAAAGATTTAAACTCATTTCCAACTCACTTCAACTGGCATCCAGACAAACAAGGGGAAACTGTGTCTCCTGGAAGATCAGCCACCAACTTTTATGTAGGAAAACCAGAAAACCAAGCACCCGCACACATCAGACAGCTCAGCCAACAGGAAATACCAAATCACACATTCAGCACACTTACCTGCTCGCAGAGTATTTGGCAGAGAGTCAGAGGTTGGTGCCTGGAATAAGCAGCCAGTGAGTGCTGGGGCACTTGTCTCTCTGTCTGGTGCCTGCTGCCATTCCCAAACATCTAACCCAAATATGCAGATTTTCTTCATAATAAAAACAATACATAAGAGGGGCTGGTACATGATCTCACCCTGACAGTGACCTTAATATGGCTGTATAGCTGGGAGCTCTGAAATATTTTGGATCTGCTAGTTTATACATACCTAAACTGATGGAAGGGTAGACTCTGCCATTCTTTACAAAAGGAAGGTATAACTCATAAAAGAGACTTACTGAATTGTTTAAATGGCTTACTAAATATGATTGACTGCCAAGAATAGATCTAAACTATCCTTGCTCTGTTAAAAAAAAAAAAAAATCATTTTACAGAGGCAATGACCCAAATGACAGATTTTATTTGGGGATAAAGATTATTTCAAATTAAAATTCACCCTTGGGTGATGATAGTTGTCTTCATGATTCGTCAGCAAATGTTTTTACATTCAAACTGCCTAAGGGCCTTCATAACACTTCAGAGCACAGCACTGTATGACTGTGGCACAGAAACGGCTGCAAAACATGTCTGTGATGGCATTTGGTAATAAGGTACTCCATGCTCCATCAGCTTACAGAAATCAGTATTAGTAACAGTAGACTAGAGACAGAAATCCATTGCCATCATTTCTGTGGCAGAACAACAGGATTCATGTAGAGAAATTCCCTTTTGCACTCAATGCTTGTCTCCCAGATTAAGTCCTTTGTTCTGGACTCAGAGCAGGTGGAGAGCTTCCTTTCCCCCCAGCGTAGCTGCAGTATCAATTCAGGAGCCAGATGAAAAATGATGGCATATACTAAACAAGACTAAAAAGTGACAGCTGCTTTTTCAGAAGCCCTGCAGGTAAAACAAAGCTTAGCAAGTTAAGGTTTTTTTTCTTTCTTAGCACTAAGAAGACAAATTAATGTTGCTATTATAGTCCCACTCCTCTAGGTCTTCATCTGTCTAAAATTAACTTGCCATGTCAATAAATCCCATAAAATCACATTATCAATGGAGTGTAAATGGCTTAATTTTCTATTAGCACAAACACATCAAAGAGTAGCAATTTTATTTTCCATGTAATGTCTACAAATAAATAAATAGACACATATACACACACATATAATCAGATTGTTAAGCTTTATTCATCAGCAACCTTGCAGCATGAATATTTTGACTTGTCTATTTAAAATTCTCTTGCCACATGTGCAGCAGGTGTAGTTCACTTAGAAGAAGAAAAGAGTCATAAAATCCTGCACAGCAGATGGCCCTCACTTAAGTCTGCTGCAGACACGTACACATTCACCAGGCTCAGCATCTCCCTAATTGCTGTTTCGAGTACAATTCCAAGATTACTTGCCATAACAATCTATGCAAAAGCAGTCGCACAGAAACTTGGACAGACTTGCAGAGAAACATCTCATCCTTCTGTCCCTCCTCCTCCTTTTCCTCCTCCTTTACTTTCTGGTATGTTTTCGGATTGCATTTCCTCAGAGGGAGTGCAATGTGTATCTTCTTTGCTGTCATAAGCAACTTCTAGACCCAAAAGCCTTTAGGTCCACCTCAAATGTTCTCACCATATGGAAATTTACCATGCTTGTCACCACTACCAGTACATATTTTTAAAGACTAAAAATCCTTTTTGCTGTCCGAGGAGAGGTGTCTGTCAGGGACCATCAAGGACCATACCACCACCCCTGGGATGAGAGGGAGTGGAGCAGGCAGAGAGGAAAGGGAGAACTGAAGTCAGATGGGGAACCAGGGAAAAGGAGAGCTCAAAACAGCTTCACAAAGTCATGATCACTAGAAAGCATTATGCAAAAAGAGTGTAATGGGAGACCAGGACCAGTAGCTAGAAGAGAGAAAAAAAAAAACCATAGTGAGCAATGGAAAAAGGCAAGACACATTGGACAAGAATCTGGAAAACTCTAAAAGGACTGAGTTAGACACATTGAATAGAATAAAGAAATGGAGAGTGAAGTAGGATAAAATCCCTAGGGAAGCAGACAGCATATAGGAATAGTGTGATGGTGGGCTAGAGATGGAAATCATGTCTTACAGAATGAGGTAAAAACACACGGGAGCATATTTTTCTTATGCTTTCATAACTAAGGATAATCTTTAAGGATGATGCAGGACCACAAAACAAAGCAGATTGCTGGTCTATTTTTAGCTGAGGTTAGGAGGTGCAACAATGAGGAAAGGAACCACAGGAAAATAAAAAAAAAATTTCATGGCTAAGAAAGTGAATGTTGCTCCTAAGGGGGAGGGACTTACATTCCATCCTGGCTTCCATCACAGACTTCCTAGGATGCTAATTAAATAATTTAAATTTTTCAGGGATGTTCATTAATTCCAGGTTCTCCAATTTCTGGACATCTGACTTGGAAGTCTGAAGGTTAAAACACAAACATACTGAAGACTCTCAGCTACAATCGAAGCTGATAAAAATCGTGTCTTGTACTTAGTATCTAATACCATTTACTCTGAAAAAAACACAGTCCTTGGTCTCTCAGAGAGGGCATCCAAAATTAACTGATACTTTAGGTGTTAGTTTCCCTGTGCTTCAGTGGAACAAGTATGCTTCTGTAATGAAACTTTCTCTGCCTTGGGTGTTACAGAGATTTTGGAAGTGCTTATACACCAGCTTGGGAAATTATACGGAAGAGCTCAGGAGAAAAAGACTGCTTCTGTCTTCTAACAGGGTCTGAACAGTGAGTTGTGAGTATACCACTGAATGCACACTGACCAACAGCTGAATACTGTTCATCATGTGAACCCCTCTCTTTCCTGCACCGAGTTATGTCAAGGGATGGTAAAATAGAGTACTGGGTCAGTTAATTAAGGATTGATACAATGTATATGTGCAATGGGGTAAAATTTAAAGCTATATGGGCAAACCCAGGTGACTAACTTGGAAATCTTACTAGTGCATACTCCCTGTGTGAATTTAGCAATCTATACATCGTGCATCTTTTGAGTGTGTATGTACATGTGTGTATGCACCTATCCCTGGGGAGCATAATTCTACGTATGTGTGCAAGACAACACTAATTCTGTATGAAGAAACAGACTTCTTTTAAGCTTCCAGTGGAAAGTAAGACAAAAATAATTTCTATGCCTTCATTATGTTATTTTTAGCTGCAAAGAACTTTTCAATCAAGTGTGACACGAGATAAAAATAAAGAAGTGGTGTAGTCACTTACAACAGTTTGAGAGAAAAGGCTACATCTGCCTTGCTAGTTTTTAAAGAAAACAGAAAATTTCTAGAGCTCAAAACCAAGAAAAAAACACCACTAAACAAACAAACAAACAAACAAACAAACCAACATGCAGACCTCTTCCATTTCTAGATCATTGTCACTCCAGGGGTTAAGGCAGATTCCTGGTGGTGCCCTGTTTATGTGGTAAAGTAGAATTCCTTGTGCCAACGCCAGCTGGCAAAGACTGAGACTTGCAGCTGAGAATGAAGTACCATTGTGCTTACAGTGGTACAAACCTAACCAGCTTAGAAGTATGATATTCCCTGTTTTCCTTGAAATACAAATTAATCTCTGTGTTGTACAGGTGCATATTTACATTTCTTGGAAGCTCTTGAAAATGAGAATTGTTCTTATGCTTCTGTATTTGGAAATCTTATTCCAGGTTGGAGTGTCCTCCTTAACACTTGTGAAAGTGATGTGGTTTGAAGACTTGACACATTCCATTACTGTATACTCAAAAGCAAAGTAGAAAAATGGAAAAAGAAAACTTTTCTTGTTATTAAATTGTGCAGAGAACATGGAAAAGTTACAAGAATTTCATTACAGGCTCACCCACAGGAAAAAAATTATTCTTGGACTAAAAAACACAGAAACTCAAATTTGTCCTTGTTTTACAAGACCAAAGTTTAGCATCCTTTTTTGGATGCAGTAATGTAGGTGTGTAAGAACATTCCAGTGGGCCAGTGTGGGATAATCTGCCTCCTATAAATCTCCTCTTGATGTGGCGCAGTGATTCACTAAAGTTGCAAAGTCTAATGAAATGTAATATGCTTTCCAAATTCTCATTACTTTTGATAAGACTGAACTGCCTTTTTTTGTAATCCATATACATTTCCCACCTTGTCAGAAAGGATCTTGATGTGTGGTGAAGGCTGACCTACCAATGCTTTCAGTGCGTGCCTTTGGATGACACAATAAACTTCTGAACAGAATGCAAACCAATAGTGCCACCTCTCAGACCTCGCTGCCAGCTCACAAAACTCTCCTGCTTGAAGAAGATCTTCTTGAAGAGCAGTAGAGCAAAATGACTATCACTCTGGACAAGTTCTCTGTTACAGCTTGTAACCACGTTGTCAGTGAGTCTGAAGGCTGCCACCGAACCTATCTATTGGCAAAGCCTGATTTAGCAATCTATTTACAACATGAAAGAGATTCATCCCAAAAGCGTAGAGGCATCCGAGCACAAGCAGTGAAGGGGAAGAAAACAAACAAACAAAAAAACACCAAACCAAACCAATAAAAAAAAAAGCCTCAAAACGGGGTGGAAGATGAAAGTCTGCATCAAGTACAGCTACTGGAGCCCTGAAATGGCTGTAAAAAGTTCTTACAGGAACCCAGCACCCATGTAAGATTTGCTAAGACATCTCTTATTTCTTGCAATCAGTTTCTTGACATAAATATAAACTCAGTAAGTCTCTGCAGCATGTCATGCCTAATTTGCAAAGATAATAATAACAGGGTCTTTTTTTTTTTAGTGAAGCGTGAATTCTGTGAGCTCTCTAGTCTCAGCACATCTGCCCCTGCTCTTCTGCCAATCCAACCACCCCAGCAAAAATAATACAGCACTGTAAAGAAAAAGGAGCACAGAAGGAGAATAGCAAGTTTCTTCCCCTCATTTCAGCAGCAGCAAGATGAAGCAGAGACAAGAACAAATAGATGGGATCTTCGAGCAACAGGACCGTGGCCGTGGTTCCTGTGGTAAGGAGCTTGCCCAGTCTCAGCACCTCAGCATCTTGGGGACAATGACACCTGGGGAACACACCAAGTCCTCATTAAACAGGCAGAAACAGGCAGAGTCACAGGGTCTCTTCCTTGCTTAAAATGGGATTTTATTGCCTCCTTTCGTCTGTCGCTCTAGGCAACTGTCTGCTTTGCCTGCTCGTAAAACTGGGCCAGCTTGCTAGGGAGCTGCAAAAAAACACTCAGCTTTAAGTCAGCATTCAATCAGAAGATGTAACTCCACACAGGAGTCTTTTAGCTTGTATGTGAAAGGGCTTGTATGTGATGCTGGTCACCTTGCTGACCCTTAAACTTTGATTTTTGACCTGATCTTAAAACTTTGCCTTCCCAACTTCTGCAAATAGCTACTGATTTGGAAAGAAGACAATAGGAAGGCTGAAGATGCAGTCCATGGCAGAACCAGGCTCTGAAAATCTGAGGGGAACTGATGGGTATTTTAAGTACTGAGGTCATACCTCTGTGGCTGTATTTTAGTGCAGGGCAAAACACTTTACCTGAAAGATATATATAAAAAAAAAAACCTCAGCTATTATGAGCCTGTCACATACTTAGTACAGGATTTCCAAAAGTGCTAACTACAGGCATGCCTTCACTTCAACAAAATTACTGAGCATGTCTCCACTGATTGCAGTGAGACAGAAACCAAACCACTACCGAGTACTCTTGCACGCCCCACAATGTGTATTAAAGTATTAAAGCGTGTATGAACAAGAACACAAAATTTAGCCTGCAGGCAGAATAGATTTATTTCCCATAGTTAAGTCTGTATCACAACACAGCCTATAGTGTATCACTCAGTTTACTGGCCAAGCTCTTCAAACTATTAGAGCTGATCTATAATGCTCATTTTTATACAAAACTCAACTCAGAATGAGTGTCTCAGAAAATTGTTCGTAAACTGCAAGCCCTTATTCATGCTGGGTTTAAGCCATACAACTTGATGCATTTTTTATTGATCTCCATGGATTTGGATCAGGACAACTGAGGTATACTTCATACTTTCCATTTCCTGTGGGACTGCTTAAGAAGTAAAGCACTACTCTGTCTGAACTACAGCAGGATCAGGCCTTCAGGAATAACTTGGGTTTACTCCTTTGTTTTACCAGTGGATGCATCCTGTATCTTCATTTAAATATATCTGAACTTGGAGTAAATATGGCCAGAATGCTACCCAAGAAACTTTCAGATAAAATAAATGTATATTGAATGCATATGAATAAAGATTCCCTGCTACTTTACTGACCTACACTTTTTCATGATCAAATACTAGCCATGTTTATATGAAACCTGTAGAATTACAGATCTGTTTTTCTTCCTGTTTAGCACAAGGATACTTCTTGCAGTAACTTTAATGACAGACATTAGAGATCTGCACCAAGTACAGTAAAGTCAGTGTGAAAGTTTGGGGATTGTGCCTTCAGTCAATGCTCTGCAATCCTTTCCACAGGATGAGAATCTCTGCTTTGGTGGCTTCCACATAACTAGTTTAGGACTCCAATACAGACACTAATTCTAAAATATCACTTCTAAAGTAGTACATTTTCCTAAATGAAAAATTTGCAAAATCTGTTATTCAATATGAAACAGGATAATTTTGATTTACATTTTATGATGAACACAACAGTATCCTCTCTATGATTTGTATTTGGGTCTACATAACATTCTGTGATATTCTTTTTATTCTTGTTGAATTAACAAAACAATTCTTTTTGATTTAAGGAAAGCTACCAACTAATCTCCAAACTGAGTTAACTGCTTTCATAGTGATAAAGTCTCAGGTAAAGCAATAAATTAGTTTCTCTGTAATCATTTTTTTATCCTCTCCATTTCAGCCTTGTCATACTTCATTCCCAGCATTTTATACTCAAAGGTGCTGAATCTGAGGATGTGGAGCCCCAAATACAGAGAGATTGAAGCTGGACAGCTGAAGAGATTAGCACTCTGAGGCATCTGTCCAGTCCAGCTTTCGCAGAGGTGGCAGCTACCGTGACAGGAAGCTGAGTCATGCAGAAAGGCCACTCTACAGATCAAAACAGTAAGACAAATCAGCACAGGTTCTGTACGGCATAGTGGAGCCTGCAAGCTGCACGAGATCACCTGCTTCACATCCAGTGCAACCATGCCTGCCACAAGCGTGGCAACACCCAGGCAACAGACAGACAGGGTGAACAGTGGGGAATGATAGGCCTGGTCCCATTTCCTTCACCCTGGGTTTGTGAGGCAATATACTCAGTTAAAAGCTGGTGCTGTTGTCAGTGCTGTCAAAGACAAAATTTCAAAGAATTCAAATTATCCAAACTGAAGTTTTCAACTTAGTTAAGACGACTGCCAAAGAGAGTCTTAAAAAAATACTGCATTAGGGCTGGCATGGTAAATGGGTAGATCAATGAGCCTTATCTTCCAAAGAAGTTGTCTGAGGAATTTATTGATGACAACACCAAGGCAGCAGCAATATGAAATGAGTCTCTGCATCCTTACCAGGAGCCGCTTCCATAAGCAAATTCATAATTAAGAATTAGTACTTTGTGCTGGAGAAGCAAAGGAGATGGCCCAGCTGAGAGACAGTCCCAGCAAAGTATGTAAGACACAATTCAGCCTGCACCATCAATCATCTCCTTCAAGCATTCATTAACTGTCTGCAGCCTCGAGGACCTGTTTTTCAGCTCTGTATTAGAGAAATTACCTGTTCATGACACAAGCCAGAAGAAAGGCGTGTCTAAGCACACAGGCTGTACAAAGGGTAAGTGAAGTACAGACAAGACCAATAGCGTTGTAAGCAGTGACATATACAAAGCCTCATTTCCTAGGGAATTGCATCTCATGACTGTCAGATTTTTTAACTGAATTATACCAAAGCTTCAGGCTTGCCTTAAACAGAACATCAGAGAATCCACAGAAATGAGAAATATGCACATCTATCATGAAAGGCTTCAAGTGAGATTTGCTCCCTGATTGGACACCTCTGAATCCTACAGGAATATACATTTTGATTGAAAGAGGAGTTTTCCAATTCCTAGGCATTCTGTTCCCAACATAGTACAACCTCTCTGTCCAGTGTTGACATTTTAATATATTAATGGCTGAAATGCTGCATGTTTTTCTTCTTTACAGATAAGCACACTCTCCCCTGCCCAGCTATGTTCACAGAACTCAAGGAATGTTAACTCTTAGAGAATTAATATTTTTAAATTTGCCACTTATTTCATTTGGTTGAAGTCAGCCCCAAATTTATGGGTTGCAACAGCAAGCAAACAGCAACAAGATTGCTCCCTTGCACTCACATGCAAAAACACAGGATGCAACTTCACATATGCCTTATTTCTTTAAGAAATCAGGATTTTTTTTTTTAAAATCTGCTCAGCAATACTTAAGGAACTCATCTGCCTGTCACTGTCGCTTCCGAAACAGAGCTGAGCAGTTTGCTTTTGCCCACTTTAGCAGCGTTACCCCCGCGGAAGGCAGCCCAGCCCCCTCTGTTGCAGCTCCTCCGGCTGGGACCGCAGCGGGGCAGAGGGGCAGCAGGCGAGTACCCAAAGAAGGGGGGCGAGGGAAGGACCCATCTCTTAAATACTATGCATAAGCACAGAACAAGGTTGGTTTATATATCTTATACACAGTATATTATATGTTTAATATGTGTAAATATACAAACAGGCTTTGTATCAGATGCAGACCATGAAATAGCCCACAGAGGTACCACCCGCATTAAAGAATTTTCTCTCCAGGCTTTGAAGCATGCAGAAACACCTGCAAAGCCCTCTACCGAAGTCTTCACGTTCCTCCCGAGAAGACATTCCCACGGCCAAGAGC
>NW_008615665.1:16846-20355 GCF_000691845.1 Merops nubicus | reverse complement strand
CACTTCATCTCTTCAAAGTTATCCTGAAGAAAACACTTGCCTGAGATGCTGCCTGTTCTCTAGAAGTATGTAGATAGTGAAATGTAAGGTTTAAAATTTTCCTTTTCAAATAACTTACAAAAAGGTTGTTTTAGTAACAAAATTCTAAACTCACTTGAACATAGGTAAGTTCAGTTCTTCTTGCCGTGGTGCAGAGCAGCTGGTAGGACAAAGCAGATGGACACTGAACTCAGCAGTGTACTTGGCACCATTGCTGCAAATGCAGCACTGTGTATCTTCTGAGAAAGTGCACTTCCAGTCACAGTGGCTGGAACTTTCTAGTTTGTGAAGAGAGCATCTTAACACTGGCTGAAGAAGTTCACAGTGATGGTGTATCTTCTGGTGAACACCCTCCTTGATGCTGGCAACCATATTTATCATGGACAGGCTCTAACTTTTTTTGAGTTAAAGGTCATCCAGTATATAACAATGTAGCAACATTCCTCCTGTAGGAGATTTGATAAGACAGCAGAGAATAATGCATTCAGCTTACAGATTGTGCTTTCTGGAAGGTGCTTTGCCTTTTTCCATTCATCAAAGAGAAACTTCTAAGTTAGTTCTGGAAGGACTGTCAAAAGTCAATGCCTAGTCCATGATCTGGGGTCTGTACTATTGGACCTGTTTCTCACTGACTTTTGTTGTCCTCTACAAAGTAGCCCTCTTCTCATTTTTCTACTTTTAATGTGAAGCTCACTTTTCTTATGTATCAAATAAAACTTCAGAGGCCAAGCTGAATCATCCATTTTCTTCCTCCTCAGGCCAGAATGACTTCCTGTGTCATTCCATTTGTCTGTCCAGTGTTCAGCTTAGGTTGTAGTTACACAACATGTTAGAAGCACACGAGTCTGCTTGTAACTGATGGATTTTATGGTGAGCCAAATGATTCACCAAAAAATAGGTTGACTTAGGTCTTACCAGTAAAGCTGCCATCATGTCTTGAGTTTTTGATGCCTTAACAAAACGTGCAGGTGACTTACAATTTATTTCGTACTGGACTCTGGCATAATAGCAATTAACTGTCTGGTGGTACTTGCATAATTACTTGTTCTTTTTCTTAGGGTTTTCAGAAAAGGATGCAGATGAAGTAAAAGGAATTTTTGTTGACACTAACCTGTACTTTCTGGCTTTGACTTTCTTTGTAGCAGCATTCCACGTAAGTAGAGGAAGTTTGGGTTTTAGGAACTAAGGCATATGAAATAAAAAAAAAGGGGGAGGGACTGAATTTCAGCTATTTCATTTCTTAAGAACTGTTTATGGAAAAAGTGATTTGAATAGAGCAATGGAAGTGTTTTCTGGTACTAGTCAGCTGTATTTCCAATAGAGTGTTAATATCAAAATCTCAAGTAAGACAGAAAAACATATAACTAGATAAGAAACTAACAATCTGGACTGAAATATAAAACTGTTAACTTCATTATCACTTTTTTTTTGTTTGTAGTTGAACCAAAGCCCCTAAAATTAATATGCTTGTCAACATTGATTGAAACTTTGTCACAAGATTTATTGCTGCAGTGGCATAGCTGGGGCACCAACAGTAGGATTGAGTCTCTGACTTCTAATCCCTAGAGAAATTTAGATGAGCCAATCTAAATTGCTTAAAAAAATTGTTGCTGTAAGGGGCAGAGCTTAGGGCTCTAGTCAAGGATATTTGTTGTTGCATCTCTCTCTTAGCATTGTACGTGTCTTGATTTAAATATGAATCATTTTAATGAACAATTCTTTTAGACTCCATTGTTGTATTGTGAACATTTTTGTAATCTCCAATTATTCTCAATACAATTCCCATATCCTGGGAGAGGTAAGAACTTGCTGGGCATGTTATGTTTCTTTTTACTTACATACAGTTAATTTGGTTGGAAAACCTTAGACTTCCCAGGCATATTATTTTTTTTCCCTTTTGTTTGTGAGGTTGTAAGGTATCTGTAGACTGGGAGTAGCTCTTCTGATGCTTTTTCTTTTGTGCATATTTGCCCAAAATAAAATGAAATTCCACTTTTCATTAAAATTCTCTGACCCAAGAATTCCTTGAGTCTACGCTAATTTTTTTTAAGACAGTGGATGCTTAAAGGAAATACTGAAAAATATACTGAATGAAAATGCTGGGGGCAAAAAAAATACTATGAATAAAATTAATGCTATAATGGCCCTGAAGTTTAAGTCAACTTCTTAGTTTTGAAATAGAGGGGGCGAGGGGAAGCTTTTAAAAAACTTCCGATATTGTCCAAGCCTAAACTGACTCTCAATGCAATACAAAGCACTTAGAATGTAATTTAGTGTGGCTTTCCTTGGTTTGCCAGGGAGGAGGGGAGCAGTTCCTCGAGGTCCTCATTCTTCATCCTCTACCATGTGTTACCCTTTATTGGATCACTGACTTTCTTCACAGGGCACTGCACTGTGCAGCACTGTAGTAGTAGCAGTATTTGGAATTCATCTTGTCATTTTGCACTGCTTTTAGAGCTTGGGCTTCTAAACCAATTTTTCTCTTTAGCTTTTATTTGTGATGGTTAATTTTTATATCTGAAGCTTCTAAAACAGGTTTTTCTGGAATTCCAGCTTAAATGCATTTTTAACAGTTCAGCGAGCAGTCTGTAATTAGTGCACATTTCAAGCAAATTAATGTGTTTCTCGCTATTTGCAGCTTCTCTTTGATTTCCTTGCATTCAAAAATGACATCAGTTTTTGGAAGAAAAAGAGGAGCATGATTGGGATGTCTACGAAAGCAGGTATGGGCCAGAATGTGAAGTGTTGTACATGTGCTATGTAATACGTGCTGTGTCTTTGCAGCCTTACTCCAAGTTGACACTTTGTAGATTCATGAAGATGGCAAAACGAGATGGTTTTGTCTATGAGTAGAAGACTGCTAACAGGCTGGTTCTGACTTTCTTAGCATTGTGCTCAAGTGTCTTTGCTTCTGAACACTCGTGTCAGGTCCAGGGTTTGACTACCTTGCCACTGAGAATTACAGAGTCACAGAATCGCTGTGGTTGGAGAGGACCTTTAAGGTCGAGTCCAACCATTATCTAACTCCACCAGGCCACTTCTACACCATATTCATGAGCACCCTGTCCATATGGCTTTTAAATACATCCAGCAATGGTGATTTAACCACTCCCCTGGGCAGCCTGTTCCAGTGTTTGATCACCCTTTCGGTGTAGAAGTTTTTCCTAATCTCTATAACCTAAATCTAGTTTAGTTTAAAGCTACATTAGTTTAATATTAAGTCAGTTACCATGTTTCCCTTGCTGAAAGAACAGAAGAATACTTTGAGAAAAGAATGAGCACCAGGAAAAATCCCATGGGTGGAAAGAATGTGCTCTCATGGGTAACGCTGTCCTGCGAGTCCTTTGTGTTCCTTCTGGATAACTGCAGATTTCAAAATACTTGGGGGTGGGGTAAATGCTGTAGTGTAACATTATTGTTTGATTTGGGCTTTGATGTAAACAGGAGCAGTAGAAGCTCCTGGGATGAGG
>NW_008615665.1:6859-16815 GCF_000691845.1 Merops nubicus | reverse complement strand
GAAGAGCGTGGGAGGGTTGAGTTGACTTGGCCGTAGGAAAGATGAGAGACATGTAGTGGTCTGACATCTTGTCAGGCGTTCCTAGAGACAGATGAAGGCAGTAGCCAGCCCTGGACCAGTACGGTTTACACACCACTCCCCAGCCTGCTCTATTCTGCTAATACTTACTGCATGGTTTTCTAACAGATTTTTCCATCCCGATGATAAACTAAAATGATAAACCTGGAGTCACCTGATCTCTGAGATTATTCCTAATTCTATCATATTTACAGGTTAAAACGGCAACATGCTTTTCTCAGGTGGTGAATCTGTTTATCGTCTTCATCAGAGTGCATTTGTTTTTGTAAGGCATTTATACTGCTGTTGGCATTTATATGCCAAAAAGTTAGGAAAAATTCAAAATGGCCCATGGAATTTCAGAATTAAGTGTTAACAGACTGACTGTTTCTAGGACTTCTTGATATATCAAGATGTGTACCGCAGAAGTTCATGCTTAAACTGCGTGGGACAGAATTACAGTAAATAGGCAAACAGTCAGCTCAGCTGCTCATTTACATATTAATAAGCCTCTGTTTTCATTTTTTCTATCTAGTGCTATGGCGGTGCTTCAGTACTGTCGTAATATTTCTTTTCCTTTTGGATGAACAAACAAGTTTATTGGTGCTGATCCCAGCAGGCGTTGGTGCAGTGATCGAGGTGAGTTCTTAAAGCACTAGAACCAAATACCAGCATTCACAGCAACCTCCATAGCTTATTGCAGAAAAAGAAGGCTAATGTAGTCTCTGGGAAAATGCTGCTGTCGTATACTGTCTTAGCAGCATTGTTTTACTGGCTTTCAGTAGTAGAGGAGATTGTATCCCATTACCAAATAACTAAACTGGAAGTATCTTTTTTTTTTGTTTTTTGTTTATTTGTTTGTTTTGTTTCCTTTTCTTTGGGGATGGGCCAGCTGGTATTGTGTAAACCAAACAGAACTATGCTGAGGCTCCCTTCCTGTCACATCATCTGATAGGCACCACTCCTGGCCAGGCATGTCTGACCCTGTCAGCAAGCCGTCACGGAAACATTTGTCAAAGAGCAGGCTGTGTGCTGTCAGGCTGTGCCACAGGTCTGCAGCTCTCTGCCTCACCATGACCGAGGTGCTTGGGGAGGGAGGAAGAAGAGGCGACTGCTGCCTATGTTCTTTAACCCAGAAGACCTTGTTCAGTCAGTTGGTTGCAGGTACTGCTTGGAAACCTGCTTTCTGTAGGAAAGCACAAAATCAGCAGGGCAGGGGAGATCTCTTTACTTAGCATTGCTTGCAGATCTATTTACTGTTCAGTATTCAAAAACAAGTTCAGGACTCTTACGTGGAATTTTTGACTATGCATCTGTTATAGTTGCAGATAATCCCTGTGGGGACAAAATAGTTCAGAATTTTTAGTCGGTAATTAAATTGTTGAACGCAAAGTCACAAAATGATCCCTAAATTTCAGCTTATTGTGTAAAACAGATTAAGATCTTGTGAAAGCTATGAACTAAATAGTACCATTTAATTTTTATTTCAGTAAGTTGAGATCTTTAAGTCTGATGCGTTTGTGTGTTAAATTTTCTGTATCAGATTTTTCAGTGTTTTTTTCCTGTAAATAGCAGTTCAGTCTTATATTTTCAAACTTTCTTTAGCTGACTGAAATTTTAACTAGATTTCATGGATAACTAAATATCCCTATAAGTATAGTACTTGTGTAGAATGTATTTTTTGTTTGATCCTTTTAATCTAACTAAATTTTTAAAAAATCTAAAGACTTCAGAAATCCAGTAGTGTCAAATTATTTAAAAGTGAGTCAAAGAAAGTGATGCTTTTCTTTGTAGTGGGGAAGAAGAAATAGCGCTGGTCTCTAAATCACTTTTTTTTTTTTCAGAAGCTTTAGTGGAAACCAAATGAAGCATGTGTGGTGGTAGGGTCACAGGAATGGTCAGTTATGCTGCAGAATTTAAGTGCAATTAAAAGTGTTAAGATTTTGCATTTCACTTTCATAATGAAGATGGCTTTCTTAGTTGCTGCTACCTAAGAACAGGCAGATTCAGGTCTCATTTGGTCACTGTGCCTGTCTGAGATTCTTCTTGGAGCTGCCCAAAGATCTGTTAAACAGATCTCTCGCAGATCTCTGGTTCCTACGACTGTTGGCCTCCTGTCTTTCTCATGCACCTCGATTTCCAGTCTGTTCCTGTTGAATTGCAAGCTGGGGGAACTGGGTCGAAAGGTTTATATAGCAACACTGTGTGGGACACTTTAGTGGAGGGGAGATGTTCTGTAGGTTCTGTTGAAGTAACATATCTCTCCTGGCAAGTGATGGTGAGATAACAAGGTTTTGAGGTCTCTATGTTCATTCTCACCTTGAGACATCTCAAAGGAATTTCTCTGCTGGGAAGAGCTTTCTCACAATACCTGTTTCTTTTGCAGCATTAGTAGTGACATTGCTTCTGTAATAAGTAATTTTCTCATTTGCATCAAGGATGACAGCGAAGGGGATTGTCTTTACCATATTGCCCTTTTTTTATCTGAAAGACAGGATGGGTAAGAAGAGAATATGGGTGTACCTGAAGTTAAACAAACCTTGTCCACAAAAAGCTTCATGGCACATAGCTCTCCTGGTGAGCCTGCATTGTCAGAGCCGTTGAATCTGTATGGCAGGGTGGGTACATGAGTGACTTTTCAAGTGAGCTGAACCTTTTATTACATTAGGGTTAAGCTGTTAGGGCTGTACAGAAAGTAGCCACACAATTCAGTGGATTCCCTGACTTTTGCTTGTAGACCACTACCGAAGCGTAATGTCTGTCTAAGTGCCTGTGGAATCACTGTTAGTTCTGCATCTTGGAGACCCCAGCTGACCTCCCAGGCATGTAAAAACTTGCTTGGAGGTGGCTACTGGAGAATTCTCTAAATGCCTCACCTGTGGTGCGTGCTGGTGCTGAGAGCAGCTAACCCCCACCTACGTGCTGCAATGCAGATATCCTGGAAGGACTAATTTTTTTTATTCTTAAAATACATCATCTGATATGGAGACTTAATAATGCAGGCTCCCAGTGTTGTCCTTGTCTGGTGGCATGGCGTTTGGTTTGTAGAGACACGGGCAGCATGCTGCAGTTAGGCTGTTGCTGCTTTATGCAGTGGGTGCTTAAAATAAGTATCCTGGGGTCTTGATTGTGATTACCTGAATCCTGCATAAGACATTCCTCTGGATAATCTTTTCTGTGCACGTTTTGTTTTTGCTAATCACAGCTCTGGAAAGTGAAGAAAGCTTTGAAAATGACAATCAAGTGGCAAGGCTTGAGACCCAAAATTCAGGTATAGTAGACATTGGCGTGTTAACGATTACAGTATTGAATTGTCCATCTGTTTCGAGAACACCATGCAACTTGGCTCTAGTTTTTCTAGTGAAAAGAAGATTAAAAAAAAAAAAAAAAAAAAAAAAAAAAAACCAACTATCAAAGTTTCCTGTGCACACCTTCTCTTTCTGGATGGCTTAACCCAAAAGGTGGATGAGCATTTTCAAACTTAGGAATTTTTTTGAGTTCTGTAGGAGCAGCAGCTATTTGTCTGTACTTATCATAGAATCATAAAATCCTTTAGGTTGGAAGAGACCTTTAAGATCATCAAGTCCAACCATTATGGTGCAAGAAACTTCAGAACTCCTCTGCCAGTTCTGCTAAATGTTAACAGGTGGGACTGTGCTCTGCCACTGTGCTGGAAAGGCACTCTTAGAACTGAGATCCTGATCTGAAGTAATAAACTGAAGTTTTCATGAAGATGTAGGTATAACTTCTCCATTGTGAAGCTGGTAGAAGGTGTAACATTTTCTGGGGACAGGACAGTTTTTGACAAATCCTCTGGGTAAAAAGTCCCGAGAATATTTGCAGGACAGGCAGTGACAGCAGGGATTAAAATTAACTCTTTCTTGACAAGAGTGTAATCTTTTTAAAGTGCAGTCTACACTGAAAGTTTACCATGTTGGTAGGAGAAACAGTTGTGTGATTTCTAGTGTTGACCTCACAAGAAGTACTGGAGTTTCGTGCTGCTTGAATTCTATACATCTTGAGCAGATGATAGCTCTGGTTGGTCCTTTGTCAATATTCAAGGACCTGTGTTTAAGCAGTCACAATTTCTGGAGATAATCCATAACTAACCTCTTCATATGTGAAAATGCTTATGGTTTTTAATAGTGGCTTCCTGTATCTGCCAAATTCTTGGCCATTTGACTTTGCTTTTTTTTTTTATTTTTTGTGAACTCTACTATCGTAACAGCATTTTCTTAAGCAGAGAAGGCTTGGATACTTGGTGTAAAATATGAAGGGGGAAATTAAACTTTTTGCCCACCCTGTATTTAGGCTGCGCAGGACATGTGACTCTCGTGTAGAAGCCTGTAAGAACTTTGAACTGTTACCTGGCTTAATGTCTGAGCAGTTTCGTTTGCAGTTTCAACCTCTGTTTAGGTCGGACAGCAAGTGCTTTCTTCTCCTAGTTCTGACTTGTTTATACTTTTTATATGTATTTCAGTTTGGTACATACAATGACTCTGAAAAGAAAACTGAGGAGTATGATGCCCAGGTAAGAGAGAATTCTGTGACTTTTGATATACAAAGTCTATGTATGTGTGTCTGTCTATGCGGATTGGCTTGCTTTGCTTTTTATTGCTAGAAGTATATTTCCCATGTGTTTGTCATTGTCAATTAGATCATCATTACGTGGATAATAAGATAATGAAGACTGATTCTAATAATTTATGAAAAGAAACAGTGAAAGAGTAGTTTTGCAAGCTGAATTTGGCTGAAGCATTTCTCTTGAGAAGCAGAATTGCAAGTGACTTATCTGAAGAGAAATATATTAAATAAAATTAAACCACACAAATTTGAAAATTGCTATTTGTGCTAGTTATTTATACTGGAGGAATGTTTATGTGTTTCCTGGAAGGAGCTGAACTTAGGTGGCAACATCGGTGTTAAGTAGAGAGCTACTCTTACTCGGATTTTTGTGCTGCCTCTTGGTGCCTATTCTCTGAAGTGCTTAGTTGTCTGAACCATGCATTGGAATTTTAACCACCTTTTCTAGAAATGGAAGCATACTGGAAATAATAGCAGACATTTGGGAACAGGAAAAGATTTTCAGGGAAAAAAATTGTGGCTCTATTCTAGTTAATGCCATGAAAAGTGTGCTGTGTATAAAATGTGATCTGATAAACTGTTTTCTTTATCTGTTAGGCTATGAAATACTTGTCATACTTGCTCTATCCACTGTGCATTGGAGGTGCAGGTTACTCCTTGCTGAATGTCAAATACAAAAGGTACTGCAGATCTATAAAATGATTTTATACAGAATTGAAACATTCCCCATTTTTCTGTATGAATTAATTGGAGATGATTGGTTATGGAAATCAGTTATTTTAGTTTGTATGACTCAAAAGCCAGGAAATGGAAACTTCCTTGTTCTGTAGGATCTAAAGGTGAGGAGTCTAGTTGGATTTTTTCATGTCCTGTAAGCTCCAGCTGTTGTATTTCACAAGTAACCTAATACGACTCTAGTGGAGAATTCAATGGCTTGTGTGTATGAGTAACCTGTCAAATCAGAAGAGGAGGAAGGAAGCTGCCATTGATGTTCAGAGACCTGATAAGGTGACAGTCGAGATGAGAGGAATTCAGTGGTTGAACCTGTCC
Source organism: Merops nubicus (assembly GCF_000691845.1). Lineage (NCBI taxonomy): Eukaryota > Metazoa > Chordata > Aves > Coraciiformes > Meropidae > Merops > Merops nubicus. The sequence continues at coordinate 11,124 of NW_008615665.1, read as the reverse complement.
TGTAACAGAAGCAAAAAGTGTCCCCAGATTATTTTCTCTGACCAAGAGGTTCCTCTGTTCCTAAATACACTAGCTAGGATGGCAAGCAAGCTAAAGTGTTTTTAAGAACTCTTTATTCCTTTAGAGCAATGGACTTACTTCAACATTTTGATACTTTAGCAAGAGCTGAAGACTCAGTATTGTATGAAAATGTGAAACTCTTGTCCATTCGCTCAGAATAATACAGCTAAATCATTTTGTATCGGAGAGATGGAAGGAGATGCAAGCAAGTGTGCAGCCGTGAAACTTTGTTGTAGAAAAACCTGCAAATGCAAGTGTGGTGATGGCCATGTCGATTTTGTTGTTGTTGTTAGTCTTTAGACCCAAAAGGGGTGGGAGGAAGAGCAAGCAGTGACTTACAATAACATTAAAAAGAGCTACTGTTACTGCATACATGAGCTGTAGTGCATACACTAGAAACTGGAGCAATTTCTGGGCTATTAGAAAAAGAGCTGTTTCAAAAAGTTCTTCACTTAGTAAGGAGCTAACAAATATGTAGCATTTAAAAATTCTGCTTTTCTCACAGATTTCTTGCATTTATTCAGTACCACAAAATGCTGTGTGCCGGGTGCTTTATGAGTGTAGTCAAAACCATTCATATAATAGAATTTTTATCATTGTTAAATCTGTTTGTAAGGAAATGACAGAACAAGTAACCTTAACCGTGGATTATCCTTTAATCTTGTAGGCATTTTCTGATGCATTTTTGAGATGCTTGTGGTTTAGTGAAGTGTTGCCACAGCTGTAATGTTGCTGGTAACGTGTCACTAACACATCAGTGGAAGTTTAATTTTAAGTTATGGAACCCGAGCATCACAGTTATTAGCTGTTCTTCCTGCTGCAAGCAGAAATATGGAATTTGCCAACTATCTGTAACACTGCTGTCAATTTGCTAAGGTAGTGCTCCACTGGACATCTGGGAAGGGCTGCTAGATGTAAGCAGGGAAAGATGCAGACTCCTTGTATATACCTTTTTTTTTTTAATTGTCTACTATAGTGATTTGCACTGGATGGTATTTGTTGTTTGAAATTTTACAGTGGCATATTAAGTGTATCTTTAGTCTGTAGAATACAGTGTTACCTTGACAAGCCTTAACACAGGGTTCAGTGCACAGAACTTTCTCATGTCAGCTTGGGTGCTGAAGTCTTAGAACGTTCTGAAGAAATATAAAAACAGTTGATAAAACTCTCCAAGCTTGTATAGACTGATAAGCATCCTCTGCTTAAATTACCTTCTCTGGAGCCTTCCTAATGAAGATTTGGTATTTAGTTCTTGTGTGAAGTAATTCACAACGTGGCTGTTTCTTGGAGTAATCAGCATAGTCATGTAGAGGATGTATTACAGCTATGTATTTTTGGCTCAAGTGAGAAATTAACTGGACTGTCTTCTTTCTTTGCAGCTGGTACTCATGGCTGATTAACAGTTTTGTCAATGGTGAGCCACTTTTTTTTTTTTTTTTCCTATTCATATTTCTTCAAAAGGACACCGAGGCTCAGTATTAGAAAATGAACTAGCAGCTGAATCAGTGTAATATAGAGCAGTACCTTGACTGTAAGTTCCAGAGTTATCACAGTGATTGAAAAAGGGAGAAGAATCAACCCAAAGTGAACAAAAGGATTAGATGCTTCTTCTCTCTTTAGAAAAATCAGTGTAGATGTCTAACTGTGGAATTATAGTTGTGTGATGTACTTCTACTGTGCATTTCTTTCTAAGTTTTCCATATTTTATCTTCAGGAGTATATGCTTTTGGATTCCTGTTTATGCTGCCCCAGCTGTTTGTAAATTACAAGGTGAGATTAAAAAGTGATAACGACTACATCTCTAGTCTCTTCTTCCAGACTTAGTTAAAAATTGATATTTTTATTCCTAGATGAAATCTGTCGCACACTTACCATGGAAGGCTTTCACATACAAAGTAAGTAAAGCTCTAATTTAAGGATTGCTGCAGTCATTTTGGAAATAAATTTCTGCAAGAAACAGCTTAGTACATGTATCTTAAGGCTGACAGTGCTTTGTTTAAGAACTAAATTTATTTGCAATTGTCCTTTAAAAAAAAAAATACTGATTTTGATTTTTTTCATGACTTATGTATAATGAGAATACTTGCTTCCTAGTTTTGATGATAATATTGCTTTTTTGTACTGTCAACTGTCTTGCGTGGCTGTGCAAATGTTGGTCCTGCAAATGAATTAATCAGTCTCAGTGTAATGCATTCTTTTAGGAAGAGAGACATTATATTAACAAAGGCTGTTTCTCAAGAAACAGACAGGACCACTAAGAGACCTTATTTTGGCAGGTTCCAAGAGCTACTGCAGAGTGAAGTAATGTACACACTGTTCTGTGCTGGGGTGGTGATTCTGAGCTTCTGGGCAGTGCATTTGTGGTTCCTGTTAAGGTGCCAGAGGCTACCCACAACAAAGGCTTGTGTGTATGTAGAAATAACTATATGACATTTTAAGTTATTGGGCTTTGGAGGGGGTAGTTTACTTTTTTTTCTGTCAGATATTTAAACTTATTTGCTCTCTTCTGCACTTTGAAGAGTGGAAAGCATAGTCTGAGGTCTCATCTGCAGTTGTAGAAAGCTTTGCTTTTTTCCTTAATATGAACTGTTTCCTGATTTGGAAGACCTTGGAAAAATTAAGATTATTCTAACTTTGCAGTTTGCTGTCTTTACATGTATACCCTTTATACCTGACCTCATTTGAAGGTACTCCTCCTAAATTGCAAAAGAAAACTAGCTAAACGCTCTTAGATGGGCTGCCTTCCTGCAGTCAGTTTCAATGGCTTGTGAGGGCTGCCTAAGTGCCTGAAGGATGGAATATTTCACTTTTTATTCCTTTCATCATTGTAGGATCAGTCACTTGGGAGTTGGCTTGGAAAGGCTGCATTTCCACCTTGCCAAGGTGGTTTTTGTGCATGCCAAACTTTGTTGGCACAGGGTCGAGAAGTGCCGTCCGTATTGTTTGATCACCTTGGATTGATGGATTTGTTTTGACTTGCCAGAAAGAGCTTTTCCTCTTGGAACTGATCAGATCTCTCTCCTGTCCAACACCCCGTCTCCTGACGATGCCTTAGTTCATCATATGAACAGTGCTTCATTTTGTAGAATGAGTCCTCCTGTGCTTCAAGCATAGATCGTTTCTTACTGCATGGCTTAATGCTTACTGCTTGCTGATGTTGAAAGGAGAAGCCGTGTTACCAACTCAGTTTGTTATCCCAACAGGGAATATTCCTTGCTAGATTTTTTTCCTGCTGGTCTTAGTGACTTGAAACAGTTGATTGCACCATATGAGTACTAGAGCTGCTGTGCTGTGAGACTCGATTCATAGTCCTTCTAGTGGGCCAGAGCCAGAGGAGTTGCCCTTCTCTTTACGACTTTACTTTCTCTGACAAAACACCGTTGCCTTTGCATGCTTGGAGCCTGTTTGCATTGCTTTCTCAGCAGATGTCTGGGAATTCACATTTTCTTAGTCAGGAAAAAGTAGTAAGAACGTATTTCATTATGTTTCAGAAATGGAACCTGTGGTATGCCAGCTCTAGTTGAGTGGAAATGGTGTAGAAAAGTCAGTCTCAAACAAGGGATGGATGATTACTTCCAGGAGAGCACTGAAAATATTTTAAACAAGGCTTGTCAAATTAATGTTCTTAAGAACAATAAATTAACAACTTTTTACACATTTCAAATTCCCACAGATAATGAAAGGGAACTGACATTTTGTAAGTCTTAAGTAATTTGAGTAGTAAATGAGTAAAAGGGTGTTTTCCAGTTCCTTTAAAAAATTTCACTGAAGTTGAATTCATGTTTTTCCCCTCGGATGACAATACTCTCACTTACCTGAAGTAGTCCTACTTCCTGTTTACTTGTAACTATAGTAGTGTGGTCTGTGGTACACGGTATGGTCTTCAATACAGAAAGCACTTTAAAGGTTGCCTTCATTCCTTTTTCAGCATAACCCATAAGTGGTGTTGTAAACACGGAAGTAGTCTTGTGTTCCTACTGAAAAACACACTTCTAGGAAGCCTCTTCTCTGTAGGTTTGTATGACATGACTTCCTTTCTTCACAGCCAACTGAAGTATACTTTTCTTTTCTTTGTAGGCATTCAACACCTTTATTGATGATATCTTTGCGTTTATCATCACTATGCCAACATCTCACAGGCTGGCGTGCTTTAGAGATGATGTTGTGTTCCTGGTCTACCTTTACCAAAGATGGTATGCCATGCC